>NW_009206561.1:0-4728 GCF_000690835.1 Fulmarus glacialis | reverse complement strand
GGGGGAGGGAGGGGGGGGAGGGCAGGGTGGAATGGCTGAAGGCCTCCAGTGGTACAATACACCGAAAAGTGACAGGATGCGGTCACAGCTCCACCCTGTGTCTGGATAAACACATTTATAAACTTGTGTATGTCCTCCTTAAACTCATTCTGGACTAACATTATATAATTAGAGCTGGGATTAGAGGTGTAACCTATTCATATAAGAGTATAAAGGTATCCTCTAGGTTGATTAGGTACAAGAACAGGTTTGGCTTTGAAGCCTAACATGTCCCACCAAAACTCATGAAGAGCACTAACTCAGTAAAGTATGCTACAAATTCTCACAAATGAGAACTATGCACCACATAGGTGCTTACTCTGTTAAAGATCTGCTTATGAAAATGGTGCCAAGTGTTTTAATGAAGTAGAAAGATACCAGTATACACTCAATCTGGCAGTAAATGGATCTTTTTTTTCCCTCCCTCAATTTGTCACACCCTTTTCTTCAGAAAGATTTCATATTAAAACAGTAAGAAGCGCAGGACCTGCTCAAAATCAGTTTAAAAATAGTAAACACCCTTTCCATTTTTTAACTGTAATATTAGATCAAGATAATGCAAGCTTCAGAAAGAATTAGTACAAGGCATGAAAAAGATCAGAATACTGTACCCCAATGTGCTTTAACAAGCACTAAAAACAGAACTCTAGTGCTTCCATACAACATAGGCTGTAGTTCTAAAGTGGAAAATCAGGTCTGATCAGATGAAACAAAAGTAACAAACCCAGTTATAATACTTTACAACTGCTTTGGGAGGACCTCAATTAGTAGAAGGAAAACAATGAGGCAGAAAAGGACTATATGTTTGTTTCCTGTGACTGTCCTTCTTGTCATCACCTACAGACAGACAGGCCAGCTGCCTAGTAGAAAATAGTATTGTTTCATTAAGTTTCAAACAAAAGTACACACATTTATATTAGTTGAGCTACAACTTAAAGTAAAGGACCTCAAACTCAGCAACAGATTAAGCTATTACATGACTTCACATCACAGACTGCCGAGGAAATGAACTAACCGATGAGTTATGCTCTGAGACTGTATCACCTAAATGGCATGCTCAGGTACAAATGTGACTGAGGTTTAACCCTCTATCAGTTCACTCGCACACAAACCAGTGCTGAACCTGAAATCTGACATAAGGCTTAAATACTCACACTCAGTTTCTTGCAACTCTTACTCAGACCAGGAACAATCTATTTAACATATAACCTACTGAAATAGGCAGTTGTACCAGCAAAACAAGGCTAGAACCAGGCAGTCATTGCTGAGATGGCTTTAGCAGTGTAAGATATGATCTTTCACTGCCAAAGAAACTCTCCAGTGGTACAAGATAAATCATTATATTACTTTTGTTGATCTTATTATTCAAGCACCAAATGAGAAAAAGAACTGTCAAGAACAGAATGGATTTGCAGAATGCAAGCATAACTTCCTCTTGCTCCGTAACAGCTTTGTTATGACTTTCTTGATACATGAAAAAATATATGAATACATATGTATCTTCTACAGTACAAAAATGGAAGCAGGTAGCTTTTAAGTCTGAAAAGTTTCACAGGTACATTAAGGAAGTTCTGAGCATCTCACATACAGAAGCCATCCACTTTCTCCTGAAAGAAAAAGTTCCTTATTAGTCCGACAAGATAACAAAGACACCTTCATAAAGTTAAAACAATTGGATTGTTTCCTATGATTATTTTTAGCTCATAAGCAATTTGAAGAATAAGCTAATGATAACTGGACAAAAAGAACCATCTCAATAGATACATTTAACAAAACTGTAATTGTGTGACCTGTAGAGCCAGTGAATATGAATCAGTCAACGGGGAAAAATACTTGGCAAATAAACTACACAAGACACTTCCGAAGAGGCGATTCTTCAGAAGCTTCCCTCAGGTGATGCTTTTTTGATATCAGGCCACCTGTTTTAAGAGACTACATTACAGTAAACAAAGAAATAAAGCTGTCTGAAACCTTTATGGAAAATTTTTATCCTGCCAGTAAACATTAACTCTGCTTACCTCTTTCATAACTTCTCACTGTACTTTCAACAAGTGGTGAAATATGAGCACAGCAAGAAGAGCAGCAGCTTATTTGTCCCACAATGATTTTAAAATCAACCTTTACCTTAGTCTGTTTTCCTCTCTATAGCTTTAGTAAAACATGTGTGCGCCTGTGCACAGAGAGCTGAGATTCCTCCCTGTCTCAGAAAAGGAATTGGAAAGGTTCTATTCTAAACAAACATACACAAAAAAAAATTAAAATGAAGGAAGAACCCTACTAGTTGGTACAGAAGCAAAAAGGAGGAATGCCATTCTAGTTCTGTTGAACTTGATGCAAAAGCCTTGTGTAGTTCAACAAAAGCAGAAACAAATCCAATGGGAAAAACAGACATTTAAGTTCTCCAACACACTTGAATTTTACACCCAAAGTAGGACCTGACCTTCCTATCAGCGCCACTGTACTGGCAATAAAAACCAATCATTTCTCTTCACCCTATTTTTTCACACCTCTTCTTCCTAAGGGCATCATCTTTGATTATTATTGGCAGGGCAACATTCTACATGCCATCGTCCTATGGAACAGGATGCACTGCTTATGCCTTCATGTCTGCTCTTGTCTTGTCTGCCAGTTTTTCCACATGAATATTTAAGATTCTCACTACTTTCAGCTGAACAGTGTAAAAATCTTTCTCCTGATTTTTAAAAAGCACATGCAAAGCAGCTGCAAATTCTTGATTTGCTCATGTATTTTTGTCTATAGGTTGCTACGTTTCTTCCAGATTAAAAAGAGCTCAAAAATAGCTGCAGTAGCTGAGATAACCAGTTCATGAGAAGTTATTACAGGCTAATGAGTCAATGATTCATTCAATTACAGCAGGTAAACAATAGACATCAGAAAATAGTATCAAGCTAAACACAGAAAATCTGCCACTTCTGGGTGATACATTCTGTGACAAACTGCAGTTCCTCAATATTACATTTTTGCGCGTAATTCGCACAAAGCAAGAACAAGGTACCTCCTTTGCAGTTTCAGAGTCAGAAGTAAAAGTGTTGAGATGAAAATGAAAGCCATTCCGAGCTTTAGAGTACATCTGTTCCCAACTCCCCATACACATACATACCAGCCAACACTCCCATTCAGTGCAGACACAGCAGAAAGCTCTGCCTGTAAGAGCACTGGCACCAGTTATTGCACTCCTAAAGTTAAGTGAAAGCACTAGGTTGTTACTCTCACAATCAACTTGGGATCACACGCCTGGTTGGACTGTACAATTAGAATTCAACCTTCTAATTTTTTGCAGCTTTAGGACATAAATATAATACTGTTGCTCAAAGAACTGTTATTTTCCCAGAGCTTACTGGCAGCGAAAACGAAAGATATTTTTTTTTTAAATGAATGATGTTTTATTTTCCTATGAATATCATTTCCTTCCCAAACCTCACTCTGTTCTTTTCCAGGTCCCCAATACACTGAGTGAGGATATTATTCTTCTCTGTAAATTCCCATGACATTTTGGCAGAAATTACAGCTGTGACAAGTTTTGGATTGGAGGTTTTGCTTACTGATGTGTTTAGCTTTGTGACTGGCTGCTGTTGAAAATTAAATAAAGAAAACAAGCAATATTTCTTTCATAAAGTAACAAGTGACCTGAGGGAAGCCTCTCTGGGTGGGAATGGAAAAAGAGTCCCAATTTTGATGTTGTACAAGTTTCCATGAGTTAAGAACTTCGGGAGATGCTGGCAATTTCATTTCTTTTCACCACCCTCCACTCCTCCCCATTTATTCTCTCGAAAATCTAAAGGTTTGTTCTTCTACAAGTTACTGCAAAACATCCAGAATACATCTGACACTCCACTCCTACCTGCAGTATTTCAAGTGACACTAGATACAAGACTTACATTATGTTAACATTTGACAATAATATATTAACTGTCAGTCACATGCCTAGAACTCAACAGTCTTATGAAAAGGAAAAACTTGACTGCTAAGAGATCCCATTACTTAAATTCTTTGCTCCAACATAAACAAAGAAAAGTTACATGTGCAGCCTTACACTATGTGAGCTATCAGCTTCTAGCCCTTATCTTAAACAAAGCCAAGGGGGCATTTAAGCTTCCTGGTGAGGCAGGGCGTTCCACCATGGACTATAACGGTGAAGCATAACGCAGCGCTGTGGACCACTGAGTTCACCCCACTATGAAGAGTGGAACTTTTTTTGAGGCCTCTGGACACTATTAAGACTATCCCCAATGGCTGTGGCAGAACAGATCTTTTTTCAAGGCCTCTGGATAGTATTATGATTGTCTCCAATAGCTATGGCAGGCTTGTACCACACTAAACTAGCAAATGCAGCTACAGAAACCCTCGAGCTTCAAGGCCGAGGGCCTTCAGCAGATCTCCAGCAGCAATGGAAACCGACATGACTTCAAGGCATCGGCAGCACTGAGGAGAGATGGGGACCCGGGATGGCGGTGACAGAGCCAGGCTGGGATGGGGGAAGAGTGCCCAGCTCTCGCCCGGTCCCTCCCCCCAGCTGAGCCCCCCAGCCACAGCTCAGAGCAACCCCGGCCTGCACCAGGCCTACGTGTTCCCAGCTACCCTGTCACCTATCGCACATTTTGACTGGGCGGGGAGGGAAGGAGATCCCACCGTAAAACCAAACCCTCCGAGGGGCGTCCGCGCCGGGGG
>NW_009206560.1:0-6694 GCF_000690835.1 Fulmarus glacialis | reverse complement strand
GGTTGAACAAGGCCAAGTGCAGGGTCCTGGTGGGATTGAGAGCAGCCCTGTGGCGAGGTACTTGGTGGTACTGGTGGATGAAAAGCTGGACATGAGCCGGCAATGTGCACTTGCAGCCCAGAAGGCCAAACATATCCTGGGCTGCATAAAGAGAAGCATGGCCAGCAGGTCGAGGGAGGTGATTCTGCCCTCTACTCCACTCTCGTGAAACCCCACCTGCAATACTGCATCCAGCTCTGGAACCCTCAGCACAAGAAAGACATGGATCTGTTGGAGTGGGTCCAGAGGAGGGCCACGAAAATGATCAGGGGGATGGAACACCTCTCCTATGAAGAAAAGCTGAGAGAGTTGGGGTTGTTCATCCTGGAGAAGAGAAGGCTCCGGGGAGACCTTACTGCAGCCTTTCAGTACTTAAAGGGGGCTTATAAGAAAGATGGGGACAAACTTTTTAGTAGGGCCTGTAGCAACAGGACAAGGGAGGTAGTAGATGCCCCATCCCTGGAAACATTCAAGGTCAGGCTGGACAGATCTCTGAGCAACCTGATCTAGTTGAAGATGTCCCTGCTCATTGCAGGGGGATTGGACTAGATGACCTTTAAAGGTGCCTTCCAATCCAAACTATTCTATGATTCTATGATTCAATAAGACAGCTTCAAAAGGCTCCGTAAATAAGAAATGGCAGCCAGGTCTAAATTCTGGTAGGGGCCTTTCTACAGGCTGGAAGAGGCAGGCACTGGAAGGCACAAAGATGTGCCAGAACTGCTGTAGAGACACATTTCTCTGCTGATCCTTGTACAAGTGCAGCATAGAACTTTACACTTGGACTCTATCAATGTATTTCAAGGTGCATGTCAGTGAACTGATAACAGTGTAAGAAAACCAGATCTGGTTCATGATAAATAAGAACTAATAAGTGGAACAAAACAATTAGAATCATCCAGCTCTTCTAATCTGTTTTTAAAATACTAGGTCTTTAAATTTCCTCATATCAGTTCTGCTTTGAATAATGTCTTAATACAAAAGATCACATGCTATGTGGTAAAAATAACTACTTAATTAATCCATTTTTCCTCACAAAGTTTGAAATATTTTATCAGATATATCACTGATATGGAAGCAATAATGCTGACATCTCTCTCTCTGCTTCTCGTTTTCTGTTTTTAGGATATCAGTTCAGATCCATATAGAGGGAACGCTTCACCAATACACATATTAGCTGAAAACAGTTCCAATCAGTTGATACAAAATTATTTTCAGAAGGTGAATTACCAGTTTTATAGCACCTTTCCTATCATAACCCTAATAATGTGCTTCTTTCTCTTCACACCTTTGCTTAAAAGAAATGGCACAGATGGAACTTTCTTTTTTACTGTTTTCCTTCTTTTGTTCATTACAATAGTCTTTAATCTCCAAAAACAACATTAGCCAAGACATAAACTTTTACTTAAGTAGGCACTTAGGGGTAAGTAAACTTACCTCACTAATGATATTCTGAAATTTACTCCCCATTTTCCTACCATAAATCCATTTTATTTGCTCACTTGAAGAATTCTACCATATAAGAATTTCATTGTAAACTGAGTGAAAATAAAAACCTTAGTTCAGTACAAGTGCCTGCCCCGTAATCAGAGGAAACAAAAAGCAAAGGGGAAGCAGTGTTTCGTCTACTCCTCAGAAGCAGCAGATCAAATGTTGGAAGTGTCTGTATTAATCTAATATAAGAAATAACTGTTTACAGAATACAAGTATGTTTCACCACTGCATGCTGATCATCCCACCTCACTTGAGTATCTACTGATGAAACTCAGAGTGAGCTGAGACCTGTGCTATGACAGGGATGCAGGAATTCCTACAGATTCTGGCACAGCACAGATTTCACACAACAAGAGGACTATTTTCTCCTTCTTGTGTCTAATGTGCAATTTTGCAATGAAAAACTGAAAAGAGAAAAGGGAAAAAAATATGTTAGAATCACATCTTCACGTATGGACCTGAAAGCAAATACATGCAAAAAGTCATCCTAAAGCCCAAGCAAAAGCTAATATATGTGGCTATGAGAAGATGTTTATCAAACAAAGGTGTTTTGGGGAAATTCAAGAGTGGAATGATCTTCCAGGGCATTTCTGTCTGCATCCAAAGTCCATCTTTCTGAAAGGCCAAAAAACCTTACTTGAGAAAAATGGATTTATAAAAATAGAACAGTTTTAGAGGCCATTTCACTGCCACTGCAGATTTTCTTTGGGCTATATCTGAATATCATGCTGACACGATGAAACCTAAAACTTAAATGCAGACGTGCACAGATTTGATTCAAATCCACTGCCATCAGTAAAGGTGTTTCTAGGGACCTCAATGGAATTTGGACCAAGTCCTCTACTTAATCCTTATCTTGACATGTGTTTTTTTCATAGTGGATAAAACTGAATGTTCATGTGAGTTGTTACAGCCTTTGAGCACCGATGTTTATCTCTTTTTGCTAAGGGCTTCTCGTTTAAAATATTGTTAAAGAGAAGAAAGGAAAAAAGAAATCTTTAATTGTTAATTATCTGAATATGTGTTTCAGAAATGTTCGCTTACAACTATGAATGCAAAAGGATTTATTTATGAAGTAAAGCAACATGCAATGTGCAGCAGTTCATTAAAGTTAGCTTATGGTTCTCCTTCATTAAAGTTGAATAATTTCTTACTAAGTAGAGTAACTGTATATCTAATTTTCTTGTAACTGTGGTGAATACTCAGTAAACAGCATTAGTAGATTTTGGAATCAGATAACTACTAAGATCAAAGTTATTCCTAGTAGTTATTATATTGTTAAAAAGAAGTGACACTGTAAATAAATAAATAAATAAACAAGGTCACATTTTATTAAAAGAGCAGAATACTTGTCTTTTCCAAGGCAAGCATTTAGTTAGCAGAAATTCTAAGATCTGAGTAATTCTAGTAGAGTTACTGGCGGTAGGATAGCTGGACCTTATGTATCAACACTAATGAGGGGCAAGCAAGAAAAGGGTTGCTATTCAGAGGCTGAGGGTTTCCAATGTTCTCACTGTAGTAGATCTTCTATTTCCAAACAAATGTTTTGAGGAACAAGTGTATCAGGGATAGTGAGCAGTGCTGAGTGTTACCCAAACTGATATACTTTGTATATTTACAGATACTGTAAAGAGGGGCTGAACTTTTTTATGTGATGAAATTCATAAATATGGGAACAAACTCCTCCTTATAAATTACATCAAAGTCGCCTAAGCCACATTTTCCAAACCTTCATACTTATCCCAGTCCAATATAGGGCCTATAACCAGATTTTTATACTTGAATACAACTGCATGAATTTTCAAAGGACCGGAGATTTCCACCTTCCACTGAAGTTTCAGGGAATTTCAAATGCTCCGTGGTGTTAGAAAATCTGGATTTTTATATTAATGCTCCAATATTAATTTACTTCGCAACTTCAGGCATCCAGTTTTTAACATACTGATCTGACAGGATTTGTGCCACCTAAGGAAATTGCAATGTACAGCCAATCTATAGCACCTTTGTTTATTTAGAATGAAATTTTCATGGGTTTGTTTGTTCCTAAGGAGAAGGAAGGACTCACAAGGGAAATAGGGTTTGCAATATTTAAATACTATTACAATCCCTCTGGATCTGTTGAATTTATATATGTTAGTAGCTAAATGAAAAAAATGAAAACAGCTTTAGAAGCCATAGCATCAATAAAAACAAGAAGGACCACTTTCTCATTCACAGCATAAAACAAGCCTGGCAATGTAAAGGTACATAAATGCATATTAACATTATGTCCTGGCTGTTTGATTAGAGACCTGCAGAGGTAGCTGTTCTGGCAACCATGCAGCAAGACGTTGACTGTTAAGTCTGCTCTGCAAAAACATTTGGCAAGAGAAATGAAAGAAGTTTCAGCTGCAACAACAGAAATCACAGAGTTTACAAAATGTTTAAGCAAGAGCCTGATCAAGTTCAACACCAGTGATAATAGTGAGGAAAGAAAGATTGCACTGTCTTCTAACGAGAAAAAGTGATAATACATGATTTTAAAAAAATCATAACGAATATTTACCAAACTTTGAATTAACATAAAATGAACTCAATGAGGCACCAAACTTGTATACTCAGGTGATCACTATGCAGCTATGCAGTTGAGTTTCGTAAAAATAATATAGACTTGAACTTGAAATGTAAGTGCTTTGAATGGAATGCTATTGCCCATCTAAAACAACTTCATTACCTTTATTAGGTGTGAGCTGTTTGATGGAAAGGCACTTAAAGAGTATGAATAAATAAGCCAAACAAATTTAATATTCATTTTTCTGACTTTATTCCTATATAAGTCAAAGTGCACTTACTGTAAGGCAAAGCACTCTATAAAAACAGCATGGAAACAAAAGTAAGCAACTTCCATCATGGAATTAAATAACTGAGAGTGCAGTCGATGTAGTAATGACACCTTCCCACAGCAAATGCCCTGTAAAATTTCCTTTAAGGCTAATTTAGAAGTAAATATTTGGTTGTTAATAATAACTGATCATGTAAAAGTGAATAAGCAAAGACACATAGATCCTCAGGTCATGATTCTTAGATCCTCTGCAATTATTTCAGAGCCGCAAAGTTAATAGTTGTCAAAATTGCTGCTGGTGTTTTGAATATCCAGTCTCATTTGTTAGCAAACAAAATGGAATTAACCTATTAAATCAGGAATGAGTAAATGCAGCTTTGGCACTTTTATACTTTGCCCATGTATTAGAGGGCATTTTGAATTTCCTTTCATTAAATCTTTTCATGTGGCTATTTTCTTCAGTGTCTCATGCATGTGTTCATAACTCCTCTCAGCTATAGTGCACAACATAATCCACTGCTGAAGGAATGATGCCCAGCAAGTATCATTATGGACATCATAGATGTCTTTATTGCTTAGCTATCATATCATAAAAACAGTTAACTCCTAAGCAAGAAATCTTCAGATATGTTAGAATGCTTTTGCTAGAGCCATTATCTCAAAAATATCAGATGTACAGTAGTGCATGTTTCAGAAGTCTAAAGAAGTCTTTATAGACCTCATTACAAACCAGACAGTGTTAAGAATATCAGGGATGGCTCTGAAACCATAAGAAGACAGGTTTTGTTAATGAAAACCTCTGTAGATGTAACACACATGCAAGAAAATTGCATATTGAGAGAACTATTCTTAGTGTCTCCTCATTGGGCTGTTACAACCATTAGCTTGTTCTTACCAAATGTGGCATCTGATTTCCCAGTGTTTTTATATGGAAGCGAGAGCAGAATTTAATGACAGAACAGAACAACTGCAAGTGCAGCACGTTTCCTTTCAGTGGTTTTGCGCAATTTTGAGAAAGAATATTTCACTCTTCCACAGCTATCCCCTTCTTTTCTTTAAGGAATCCTATAAAACAATACTAGAGTTGGGCTGTAGTAGCAACATCTATACTGTCCATGGTATGGCTGTGAGGCCATGCTGGAGGCCAGATTCAGAGATCATCTGACTGCTTACTTGGTGCAACATGTCCAGGAGCAGTTCTAGGCCAGCTAACATACACCAAGGGAAAATTTTGCATGTGTTAAGTGTCATCCTATCCTTGTGGGCCTCCTTATCTGTGGTGTGGACAGGCAGCACACCGCACTTTGATTGTGGCTTAGCCACCTGCGGGGACCCCTTTTCTCTTGTTGCAATGTCATAAGATGTCATGCTGCAATGTCATAGCCTCAGCAACATCCAAGAAAACAGCAGGTCTCAAAAGCACTATTACCTCCACTATAGCCTCTAGAAAAAGCAGAATAGTTCGAACTCTGCATTTATGTTGATTGAGTAGTGGGCACCAGACATGAGAAGCAGTCAGCTACACTCACGGGCCCAGAGCTCTGTTAGTATTCGTAAACACACATCTTCTCTCTAAAGAAGAAAGTGCCGGGTCCTTTAATCTTTTCTTCTCTAAAGACTCTGAAGCAGAATCTCTTGAAACACATTTCTCTTGAACATTCTTTTACCGCACTTCATTTTTTATAAAACAAGTTATTGTTGACTTGCTAAACTAAATGGGAGCTCAGAGCATGATGGTTTATTACGCTAATACAGCTCCTCCACATCTTCAGTCCTCTAGCTGAAAATATGCAAATAATTTTGAAGTACTGGGTATGCCTGTACAGCTAAAATTCTTTTGCTGAAGCAATGAAAACAATGCAGTAATTTTTGTCTTGCCTTTAAAATATCTGAACATGTCTGCCATGAAGGACAAGCAGCCAGCAACTTTTCAGTTTTGAAAATCGCTCGCCTTGACATCATAAACTGTGTTTGAGCTAGAAGGGAATGTAATAAACTATGCTTTGTCAGAAGCACAAATGCTACCTGAGGACAAATGTTTTCAAATAGGTATCCATAAAAAAAAAGGTTGACAACATCCCGCTTCTAATAGAAATACTAAAGGATGCAACTTGGGATATCTGTCGGGTTTGATGGAGTTTTTAAACAAATCCTGCTCTTACATTCTCTTAGATGTAGAAGTATAGTCCTCTTTGAAAAAAAAAAAAGAAATTACTTTTAGAAACCATTATTCTAAGCAGTCTGATGTAAAACAAGTAACTAAAGCATTTGAACATATGCCAAGTGGGGGAAATTATTTTTAAAGTACTGCCCTGGTTTCATCTGGGATAGAGTTAAATT
>NW_009206559.1:0-7781 GCF_000690835.1 Fulmarus glacialis | reverse complement strand
CCAGACCCGCCGCGCTTGCCCCGGGTTCCTCTCGCCTCCCCGAGAAGCCCGGCGGCGCGGGTCCCACCGCTCTTGTTATTTCCCCTCCGTTAATGCGGGGGCTGGAGAACAGGGCAGGCCCCGCGGGCGGGCCCGCCATCCCTCTAGATGTCTTATCTCTGTCTCGAAGTGCCTAAATGCCATTAGAATCTGCTTGTTAACCTCACCGCAGCAGGAAAGCCACCACGGTGCTGGCTTACTGCTGCAGCACCTAGCCCGCAGGTGCCGGTGTCCCCTGGCAGGTAGCACAGCCCTCGCCTGAGCGCCCAGCAGCTCCCGGAGAGCCGAGGAGAGCTGGCAGCTAGGTTCACAGCTGCCATCAGAGGGAGCAGGGAAACAGGTAAGGGGGCCAGCGGGCAGTGTTAAGGCTGCTACATCTTAATTTCCAACCTTCCTCAGGACTTCGGCACTCCGGCTCAGCATTGCACATAAGTGCCTCTGCTCACTCGGGATTCAGAGGCCTGCACCCTCTTCTTAAGGTAGGCACGTTAGCTAGGTGTTATGTATTTCTGTAATGTATTACACCATGTTTTACACCATCATACAGCAGTTCAGCACGCTCACCCAAGACACAGGAAACCAGACTCAATGCTTTTACCTGTTCAAGGAGAGTCCACCTTTCCCCCTTCTGAGTGTCCTTCATCATCTGATGACAGCTGTATTGGCGCACTCTCCACTCCTTCTGTAGAAATGAGGTCACTGTTCTTGAGTTATTTAAACACTCACGGAGAAGGGGGGAAGAGGGACATCCACTCTGTTGCTTGGTGGCTAAGACAACCAGAGAAAAATTTAGCCATCTGTTCCAGTCCCTGCTCCAAGAATGGCTCATACTCCTTCATCCAACAGCTGTTCTACGTAGTACCTCATAGCAGGGCTGCCTACAGGAATATTTTGCCCAGACCACAAGGAGTCTAGCACAAAATCCCATATTTCTTACCCAGCTCTGAGGAAACAAGTTCAGCACAGTGGTCTGGTTCTGCCTGAGATGATGGCATGCAGAGATGGAGATGGTGCGCTGCATCTTCTTCACCAGGCCTCAGTGAGGTCAGTAGATCTCAGTAAATTGGGAAGTCCTACTTTTTAGCCTTGGCTTGCGCAGTTCACTGGAAGCACGCAGAGACAGATCTGAATCCTCCCAAACAGAGGGTCTACTGCTATCTCACCTACATCCCATATGACTGATATATTCATTCAACTACTGGATATAAGATCAGTGACTGGACTGCAAGAGCTTTTTGTAGCTGTGAAAAGGGAAGAAAAAAAAAAAAAAAGAAAGTGATTCCACTGGTGTTAAGTGTGAAATCCGGCTTCAGGATTTCAGCACACTTAGAGCACGTGGTGGCAGATTCACCTTCCAGAAGAAGCAGGGACAATCCTGCTGAGGCTACAGGCTCTGACAGGGAAAGCTTAGACATGCAGCTGTTATGCCCTGACAAGACCGAGGTCCTTCAAGGTATGGCCAGAAAGAAATCTTCAGGTATGTGGGACTTTAATGTCCAAAACAAAGTGGTCTTGAGGATTAGATTTAGATTTAGGTGCCTCATTTCTGCCTAAATTCTGCATCCTTTTGTGGCTTTGGTCTGTAAAATGGGGATATATAGCCTTTCCAAGTGACCGTGAGGATAAAAGTATTCATGGTTTTGAGGTAATGGTGCTAAAATTCTGGTAATGGGGAGCCAGAGATAGCTGAGGGTTGCTTATTCACACTGTGCTTCCTTTCTCAATAACTAATAGCATGTCTAGGCTTTGATGTTGATGGGTAGGCAGAAGAGTGGTCTTGATTAAAAGCATTAATTTACCTCTCTCAGATAACAGATTCATATACACAGGTCCGGATCGGGAGTAACTCCATCAAAATAAACAGCCCTCGGGTAAAACAGGTGTAAAAGAGAAGAGAACCAGACCCTGCATTCAGCGGGTATATGACAAGGTAAATGGGCGAACACAAGAAAAATGAATTATTGTTATTATATGTGCACGTTACATTCAGTACCATTAAAATCTAATGCCACAAAGAAAATACCTTTCAAGCTTGCAAAGTATACGTGACAGGCGCTGTCAAGAACTCATCAGAACCTGTGAATGTTTCCTTTGTATATGTTGCCTTCACTGCAGTATTGATGTAAATCAGGAGTACCTTCATTGGCAGAAAACTGACAGGATAAAAAAAGTCAGGTCTGTTAGCTCTAAGAAAATTAACTGAGACCCATTGACTCAAGAAAACCTTTAGAAAATTTGAATTACATCTTAAATGAACATTTAATTTCATAATTTGTCACCTTAGATAATAATGTTAAGAGATCTATGCTGGTACAAACCATTGCGTTAATTACAGTAAAAGCCATCAAATTAAATTCAATTTCTGGAATCAATAGCATTTCTCCAAGTACCATCCCTAATGACGGCCATACCTTTCATTTGGAGTTTTATTAATGCATGTGTTATATCTGTCACCTTCTTCAGTTGCGAGCAAACTCACTCTATGTTAATTCACACCTGATAACAATCGTTTTTCTTGTACTTACCTTCTAAACCTGATGATAGGATGTGTCAACACCTATAGGGTTTTTTGTTTTGTTTGGGGACTTCATGTAAGTTTTGTTCTTTTTATTTTAAATTTGCTGTTAAATGACAGTTTCCAGTGATTTTAATTATAAGAACGGACAATAAAAACGAAGAGTGAAAAACTTCACTCTTTTTGCTGCAGTCTCCACTGTAACCTCTAGACATGTTGGGAAGTAACAAAACCTGAGCAGATAATGTTTTAGAAGTTTTTATTTTAGAAATTTCTCACTTCAAGGGGAAGTTCTCTCATGCTTCCACACAGATAAACCATGCCTATAGTTATTTACACACACTTCCCCCCCAGCTAATAATCTGCTTACGTTACGTTTAGGCCTAATACTCTAGAACATTCCCCATCACACCAGCCTTCCTGTTTATGGCATGTTTTCACAGTTGAAGCATCACCTCCTGCAATAGACACTCTCATGACAAGCTGCCAGGACATGCGAAAGATTGCTGTGAGCGCATAACACCTCATGCTAATTTCCAGCACACTTCACCTCTGCAGTCTTGCCTCCCTCTGCCCACCACATCATCAATGAACCTCTCCAAAGCAACATAACCTTAATTACATTTTAACTTCATCACAGAGGGAAGCGATATCTTCATTTACTGTTGGGAGGCAATTTTCGCGTTGAATTGCAGGTGTGTTTTTTCATGGTGACTTTTTTTTCCGGGGAAGGCATAACTATGGCAACATATTAGAAAAATACATTCTTTTCCTTAGCTCTCAGTCATCCTTTAATAGGTTATGAAACTGGTTGGGGTTTTTGTTTTCATGTGACGATAACTGACTCTAGGAACATAAGGTCAAGGTGTCCCTCCTCAAGGCACTAAATGTTAGCCACTTAAAAAACAGGTGTGTAATCTAAATGAGTTGGTTGAACGCCTTCCACACTCGGTGGAGAGACAGACACCTTCAGGGGCATCTCACCATAGCCTGAACTGGACCTTCTGGACAGCCTTTTTGGTCTCTTTGCAGCACAGTTTGGACCACAGGCAACCCAGTCTAGGCACGACGAACCCATCTCCCTGTTTTCTTCCACATCATAGGTGTCCCAAAGGAAACTCCCCTTAGTTTTACTGCAGACCAGGAAGCCTGTACAGGCACAAGTGACATTTGGCATTCGTAATCCACTGCTGAACCCTTCCCTCACCAGCAGTGAGGGAAGCTTCCCCAGGCAGAAGAGAGGGAGATGGGGAAAACTGACAAACGTGTATCTGAAAGATGATAACCAAAAAATGTTATATTTGAGGCGGGAAGGCAACTATTAAGGCAAGTGGAAGTGTTACCAGACTCGAACAAGGAACTGAAAATATTACAAGAGATGACAGGAACAAAAAACCTTTGCTGACTTGTGAAAAATTGGGGGTTAAGGGAGCAGAATCCCCTTTCAGAGGCTGCCAGGACACCTGCCCAGCAGGCTGGGGAGCTCCTGGGCAGAGGGGCTACCCATCGCTGCTTCACTTTGCAGCATTAGACACCACAAATAGTGCTTGTCTGTCAGGACGGACAGACCGTCTTCGTATCAGTTGCTGTCTGCTCAGATTTATCAGGCTGGCAACATGACAAGCTACCTGTATAAGCACCTCTGATCACAGCAAAAGAATGATTATACCAAAAAATCCAATTTTGGAAGGAAGCCCTTTACATGTAAAGTATTAGACAACATTCAGGTTATCAGTACTGTCACCATCAAAACATTTCCTCTCATGTTATTTTTATATTAAAGTACCTAACTATAAATGACTGCATGGACACTGCTATAAACAAAGACACATCCTTCAAAATATATACTTAAATACACTGTGAGTCAATCCTGTTTCCTGTGAAAAAGAAATTTAGAATCAGGCCCTGAAGTAGAAATTTCACTAGATAATAAGTGGAGCTTTAGCTTTAGCGTCAGCTAGCTTTAGCGTCAGCTAGGTGTGCTGAGAACAAACACTTCTACAACTAAGCAGCAGGTGCCCTCAGTTAGCACCCAGAAAGGAGGAGCCGTCTATGCCTTCTGCTGAAAAGTGTGGTTTCACTGAAGACATCCAGCATTGCACGGCACGCTCTCAGGGGCGGGGTCTGGCGGCACTCGGCAGCCGTCCTTGGTGTTCACCAGCAGCTCCCTTCCCTGCCCACGAGCTCCTGCCTTGCCCATCTGTGCTTGCAGGCAGGAGGAAAGGAGGTAGGAGACCCTGCAGGCTACCCTCTCCTTCACCCTGTGCTCCTCATTTGACTCTAGTCACCCCCACGCTGTGATATGAACAAGGGAGGGACCCTCTGGAAAAAATAGAATATTACTGTGTAAAGCAAGTCTATCTCCTAGTACACACAGGAGGGCATCAGATTGGGAATCTTCAATAAGTTACGATCCTAAAATCATTACAAGCCCCCTTATTTTGCTTTCTGATACAACTAGAACTACCGCCAAAGGCTCATTCACAAAAAACTTGGGATTTTGTGACATGCTACCAAGAAGGCAGCAGAGAAAGGCCTGTGTAGCTTTATCTGTCCTAAAAATACAGTTTGCTTGCTGAAAGCCCACCTAGCCTAGTATTTTGTCTCCTACAGGGGCCAAGAGCAGGTGCTTGGAGAAAAGTATAGGAACAGGAAAGCATAAAGTGGTAGTTCCTCTGAATACCCTCTCAACAGCCAGCAATCTTTGGCTCAGGCAATTCCTGAGTGGTCTCTTTGTATTTAATAGATTTAGTAGATTGGCTTTTCCATCCATTCACCTTTGACCTCTTGTAAACATTCAGCATCCTCAGGAGATTGCGAGAGACGGAGAAGGAATGGGAGTGCTCACCTGGGGAGAAGGGTGTCCAGGGCTTCAGGCCACACTCCAGTGAGAGCTTGGGTTCCCATGAAATAGTCACTGGGTAGCCGTGAGCAGGGACTGGAGCTGACACCACCTCTTCTGCGTAAATGTTTCCCCAGCTGCTCTTTTTTCCGCAACAAAAGAACTTTTGAAGATTCTACGGGAAGTAGCACCGTGCCAGAGGCGAGGCATGGGAGACCCCCGTGGCCTGGGTGCTCTCCCAGGACACAGCGGGAAGAAGGGCTGGAACCCAGGTCCCCAGTGCGTTAACCACTGACCTGGTGAAAAAAGAGAGCAGAGGTTGTTTCCAAAGAAAGCACCAGCTGCCCCCGGTGTACCAAGCCCCCCACAGCAAGGCTCTATAACAATAATATTTAAAAGATATAACATTAATGAACATGCATTAATCAATATTATTTATTTTAAGTATTAACATTACTACTTAAACACACTAATAACATTTTAAAGTACCCATAATACCTTTTTAATTTTAAGAGGAATGATCAGAAAAATCACCTGCTTCCCCTACCAGATGTCAAGGAACAAAACAATGTTTCCTTTTCTCATCAGGAGACCCACATAATCTTTTCACGTATTCATCTGCCCAAATCAATGAAGTATGCCGCACGCTCTCCCGCAGTCTGAGGTCTTTCTTAAGGGGAAGAGGAAAACCAGATGTCAAGAAGGATGCTCTATGCTGAGGGAGCTTTACTAGGGAGAGCTTTTGACAATCCTTGCAAAATGCCATTTCCATGATGGCACATACTCATGAAAATCAAAAAGAGGGTTTGCAATTCAGCAGTCAGTGCAGCTTGTGGTTTAGGGAGCTGGACCTGCACCAAGACACTGATGAGACGAGTATAGCCATTCAATGGCTTCTAGCAGCTGCTGATGAAGGGACTGAGAGAGAGGGAGATGGCAGGTTAGCAGGAAAGTACATGGAGGAAGCGAGGACAAGGGCAGTACTGGAGAATCTAAGTGACATTGCCACGTGTCTGGCACCTAAGTGACATGAGGGTCCCAAGATGGTCAAATATGGTTCAGCAACAGGTGGCATCCCCTCAACCTCTGCCCTGCCCAGTCTTGCTTGTCTCAGTAGAGACCGTGCAGTCAGACCGAGCAAGGGCAGAGAGGTTTACTCTGAAACACAGTGACACTGTGGCACAGGGCAACGATCTAATGCAACCAGACCTAGAGGCTGGGGTCTGCAGGTCCTGCACCTTGCTCCTCCCAAGTCTTTGATTTGGTTAGTGTTGCACAGGACAGGTTACACCTGCATCGGGCTTCCCAGCATTCACAGTCAATAGGCAGCGAGCAGCAGGCGTGTAATGATGCTTGCCCAGAGTAACTCCAAATTGCCCAGGAGGGTGGGGCAGAGGGCACCCTGTCCTTGGGCAGGACACCCTAAGGCAGGCCTCCCCCACCTCTGGGCTCAAGCCAGCGTGCTGCGTACTGCACCGAGCTCTTGCCATTAAGGATCTCTTCAATACACTCGTTGATGGCATTTACATCAGATCTCAAAGGAGCTGGAGGATTTAGCTACCCACTTCCAACTGCCTTAAGACGTGGGATATTTTTCAAAGGGTGTGAAAATCCCCCGTCCCAGAACATCTCTAGAAAGCTTGAAGGCCTTGCAAGTAGCTGTGGAGAAGGAGCTTACTAGAAGGTTTATGTAGTGGCTAGAGAACATCTTTGGTTGCTGTTTGTGAAGAGTTTCTTGGCCATACAAGGTATTTTCCCTTAGTTCCGATATGTCTAAAGCTTTGTTCCCTGGAGATTTAAAGTATGCTTATTTTCACCAATTCTCCTCAGTTTCTGCCTGTTGCTTGTAGCACTAGGTAACAGCAAATCAGTGAGAGAGTCACACAGCCTGACATGGACTTCCCCAAAGATGCACCAGGTGACCAGGAACAACCTTGATGCTTCAGTATCCTAACTCATCCAAACACGGGTTCCTGGAAACAGGCTTTTCAGCCGTGCCACGAATGCTGTGCCACATGCCGGCGGACTTGGGCTGCACCGAACAGTGCTGTTATTGAACCAGAACGCGACAACGAACGATGACTTCCCGTGTACAAGGAGAGATCAAGTGTACTTCATAAAGACATACCTCGGGAGTCTAACGAAGGCAACAGTTCTATTTTTGCTGTAAAGCCACAGCTGTTCGCCGGGAGACATGCTGCCATCTCCGAGGACTGGTCACTGAAGGGAAGAGGAATTTGGGGAGCTCTGCAAGAACCCCAGCCATTCCCGCAGAGCCGCGCCAGCCCCTTGGCCGGGACACTTCGTTCTTCTGCAGGGCCCAGGCACCACTAGGGGGAAACCCAGCACCACCCTCCGCACTCCCCTGGGCTGCCGGGGCGGAAG
>NW_009206558.1:0-4278 GCF_000690835.1 Fulmarus glacialis | reverse complement strand
TCTATGATTCTATGATTCTATGAAAAAGGGGTAGCTTTTTTTGCCTTGATGAATATCCAAGACTAATGAACGTGCCGAAGATTTTCTTTGGGATGATCCAAGTCCTCCCAGGCCAAACTGGGCTGTGTGGTCACCCAGTCTAAAGCAAATAAAGAACCTCCTGAATAGATTATGTTTAATTATATTAACTAAACATAGTAGATTGTGTTTAATATAAACTTCTAACACATGAAAGAACAGATAATGTCTTTTCTTTCTTCTCTGTCATGGTTTCAGGAAGATGTGAAATAATGATCTGCATTGCACTCAAATGCTTTTTTTTTTTTTTTCCTGAAAATGGCTGGGTGTGTAATGGTGAGAGCAGGGAGAACAGTTATCTCGGAGAAAGGTGTATTCCCTTCAGCACTCCTCTGGCTTGGTCTGCAGTCATTTTGTTGGGTCCAGTGTCTGTGCCTGTTTGCTGACCTAGCACGCTGCTCATGACAGGCTGTGCATCCCATTCTCAATTAGAATGTTTTAATGAAATTAATAGTACTGACATAGCTGCATGGTCAAGTGCCATTCAAAAGTGAAGACTGTGAGACCTTTCAGAGCAACAGAAAGGGGAAAATGGCAGGTTTGGATCTAAGTACAGAAAAGATCGAGAAGATGACTAGAAGGATGCACTATGCAGGCATGAAGAAACCAACTTTTCTGGAGATGTCTATAGGGAAATATGTTTGGGCAGATACTACAAAAGCAGACAGCATCCCTAGCTGTTGGCCACAAGATGCTTTGAGGAATGGTGGGCGAAGGTGGTGTTGCCCTCAGGAGGCTCTGAGTCTTTGCAGCAATAGTCATGCAGGCTCTGGATTCAAGCAGTTACCACCTCTCTCGGGCTGGAGGAGGAGGACTATAACTCTAGGTAAGAGGAGATTCAAAAGGCAGTGGCTGAGGGTTGGGGCTTTTCACTGGTGTCTGAAGGCAATGTCTTAGTGATAAACCTAGACCTACGGCCAAACTCATGCTCAGTAACCCTGTGTGATACCTCTTGACCCTACCACGAGACTTCTGTCTCCTGTATTTGCTCTGGCTACCAGACATGTCGTCAACTTCCATTCTCACCTGTCGTATAAGATGCAGGTTGTGTTTGTGTGTGGGGCTATCTCTGTTATGTAGCAGAACATTCAGCCCAGTCTTAGAACTTGTACGAGGACTTTCCATCTAGACCTTGCACTTCACAGGAATAGGCTGGCAATGCTAACTCAGTTTTACAAAGGAGAAGCGAAACCAGAGCACAGCAGTGTTATTTGCGAAGGGTTCGCAGCAGTGCAGAGGTAGAGACCTGGTCCTCTCCCTCTCATGTCCCAGTGTCTGCAGAAGTCGTCTTCTCCAGTATAACACGAAAGCCAATGAGAGAGACACTGGTGGAAGGAGAATGGCTGAAGAAGCAATGTTGGAGTTGCAAAGAGGATTCTGGGTTTGTCTATCCTGTCCGCTGTGTGGAGAGTGGAGAGCCCAGCCACACTCTGTGCTCCAGCTCAGGCCTTGACACCCCATTTGGATGGGTTGGGAATTGAGCTCAGCATGCTGGCATCATTTCCGAGCAGAAACCCTGAGCTCAGCTCTTCCTGAGCACAGTGTGGATGCTTCGAGCACACGCTGCAGGTGAGCTGCCACCAGCCAGGTGTACAGAAAGGGGGAGGGTCAGCTGGCTCATGCCACTTAACCCAGGGCTCAAAACCGTGCTTCAATTAAAAGTGCAGAGAAGTGACTCAGAAGAGCTAAAGGAAAAGATGAGAATTTGAATGCACAGAATCACTACTCCACCATCCTCCCTTTCCCCCATTCATCAGCCCTGCACAGTCTCTGAAAGGGAGGAGGCTTGTGGACACCTTGGAGGGCATTTGCAAACACCCCCCTCCCCCCAGCATTTCTTTTTATTGCCTCACTTCTACCTGTAATGAAAAAAGGTCCCCGCTGTGGTCAGACTTTGTGTTGTGCGATTTAAGCGCAGATCACAGTGATGAGGGCTTACCAAAGGCCTTTTGTGTGTGTTTAACACTACAGCTGCCAGGGTAAAGAGAAAACTCAACAGACTAAGCAAGATGGTCTAAATACTAATAAAGTCTCAGGGTGATTGGAAGGAGTGGAAATGGGAAAGCCCACAATCCAGGTAATTAAGCTGTAAAGCCCACAGGGGAAGGGCTGTCACCAAGTCATCTGATGTGGGATGAAGACCAAAGCACGGCGTGATTCTTTGTCTCTTAATCTCCTCCTCCGCTCCCCAGCATGTTCTTATTTCCCTATAAAGTCTTTATCCGAAAGGTGAAAAAATGATTTTAAAAAATCCTGAAGGATAAATCTTGCAATTCAGAGCACTGAACAGCTGGTAGTTTAAAGCACAAAACAGCAGTTTAGTGATTAATTTACCTCTTTAAAATGCTGCACAATACAATGCAATAAAATACAAAATTTTATTTTATATGGCCTCCTTCAAACCGGCTGTATTCTGGAGCTCTTTCTAAAGTTAAAGTGCAGCTACAGAGTTAAATAATCAGTAATAGCGGAAGGGAGAGGTATGAAGAGAGATGTGCAAGCAATAAAAAGATCAGCTCTTCAGGAACCCCCCTCCAGTGCATTTAATTTTACTGAAAGAAAAGTAGCCTTTGCGATAATTTTTACATATTGATGGATTTTCGCCTCGCATGCCCTTTCCCTCTCCTTCCATCTTATACGAGCATCTCTGTGCTGCTTCTGCTGCCGCTGTTGACACTCCCTCGCGGCATCAGTCTGCAGCTGATACCGCTACAGGCTATCTTAGACTGGATAGCTGCCAGTTCTCCCCCCCACCTTGTGATTAAATGTTACCTTCGGCGGATGGTTGCCCTGGTACCACCACCAAAGGGGATGCTGCTCTTTTGTCCTCTTGCCCCAGACGGAGAATTCCAGCAACCTGCTATATATTTGCATCTGCCGTTTGTGACCTCTCTGGAGACACTGAGGAATGAAGTTCAGTCCTCTTGCATAGATAGCCGTGACTGACATGCCGGTGAAAAAGAGTGTGCATGTGAGAGCGTGTGTGTGTGTACAGAGGGGAGAGATAAGAAAGGTGGAGGGGAAATCAGGCGGATAATGATTTTGGTTATGGGGAGAATTGCATTAGCGTGAGGCATACGTGGGCAAATTCATCCCTGGCGGAACATCGCTGTGCTCCTGGAGAAAACATCGGGGATTCATTTTACCCACAAAAATAAGGAGCCAGTCTACCCTCATTTGTCAAACGCAGCACAAAGCAAAGACGTGAAGAGTCCTGTCTGGGGTGGGGGCGGAGGGTCCTGCACGTTTTGGGAACCCTTCACGTCTGCAGCGTTCGGGTGTCCTGAAGTAATGCTCTGCCTGTCTGTGTTCTTCTTCTTCCACTGGGTAATAATAAGGGAGTTAGTTAGCAGACAGATGCTAAACCTGCTCTTACTGCATTTAGCATTTCAGAATAATGAATAGATTTGCAAATGATGTTTCAAGGCTGCTTCTTTTTCAAACAATGGCATCGCTAATGTTCCCAGTTCCTTTGACTTTGCAATTGTCTTTTTCAAGCAGTAAAACGTTACAATTAACTTTCTGGGGAGGGCAGAGGGGAAATGTCATTTCTAAGTAATTTCGAGAAATGCCTTTTACAGGCATAGTCCTGGTAAACTGCTCGCCTGAACTCCCTGTTGAGTTGCACCGTGCTGGTGGCACTGCTCTGAATTTACATCCATATAACTCGGGAGCCGCCCTCCTAACTTCCGTGGAGTGATTTCTTCCCTGGTGGGCTTCTACCCCAGTGTCGACGAACTCAGACTCTGGTCCTGAGCCCACACTCTGGTCCTGAGCCCACGAAGCAAGGCTGCCGGCTTAACACACCACATAGAATTTGCCTGAACTCTTACGTATTCAGCCGCAAAATCTTGACGAATCTCGTCCCGGGGATTTGAAGGTCACCCTCCCTAGAGCAAAGTGTATGATACTGCAGCCACTAGCTGAAAAGGCACCTTGTGCTTTTCAAAACCGAGCGGTGCTTGCCTCTTTGGCTCTTGCGCTCTCTCTCCGCTAACCCACCTTTAATACGGATCTAATTCTGACTACATCGCAGTGCCGCGAAATCACATTAGGCAGTGCAAGGAGACTCACCGCCCCTTCAAGCATGATAAACTCTTGATTGCTTCTCCGAAGCTCTAATGAGCCCCCGTGGGTTGGGCGTGATGGAGAGCTGCCGGAGCCGGGGCGGCCCGCAGCCGGGGCCTGCGGTGAAGAGGG
>NW_009206557.1:495-841 GCF_000690835.1 Fulmarus glacialis | reverse complement strand
TAGGGCAGGAAAGCAGCTCCCTGGGCTTGTCCTCACTGCCGTGGGGACCAGGGATGCTGTGCTACCTGGGGCTACACTGCACCAAAAGGATGCTAAGGAAAACAGGGAGGAATGGAAACCCCCCAGTCACGTCCCCCGTCCTGTCCCAGGATGAGGACAAGGGGACAGGCCACCTGCAGAGACCAGGCTGCTTCTGGCCACCCAAGGGCTCCCCAGAGAGCTCCTGTCCCTATCCCAGTCTCCCTTTGGGGCAGGCTTGGGGGCAAACGCTGGTGTTGCAGAGATAAACCCAGCCGCGGGAAGGGAGCGGGTGCGGCGCAGAAACCGCAGGTGCCTTATTGCTCCT
>NW_009206557.1:0-224 GCF_000690835.1 Fulmarus glacialis | reverse complement strand
GCGGGTGGGGAGACGCCTGCTTGGCTGGGACTCCATCAGCGGGACACGGAAGGGTGGAAAACAGAGGAGATGCTGAAAAGGGGTTCAGACCGCCAGGAGCTGCTGTTCGGGCTCCCCCCATCTTCCCCCGACGGCAGAGCGGTGGCACGCTCAGCATCCTCACGCAGACGTCCTCACGCGCCCTTCGCCGAGCCGGCAGGGATGCGAGGTCTCCCCGACGCGAC
>NW_009206556.1:363-15092 GCF_000690835.1 Fulmarus glacialis | reverse complement strand
CATCCAGCCAGGGTCAACCCACCACAATTGTGATGAAGGAAGATGTTTCTCCAAGAGGCACAAAAGCAACTCTCCACATCCAGGCTAGCTCTGGTGATGGACAAGCCTTCAGGAGTGGGAGCAGGGACAGGAGCGGGGCACAAGCAGCAGCAGGAGAGACCCCACAGCTGAGCAGAGCTGCCCTCCAGAAAGGAGGAAGAAAGCACAGGGTTTGCAGAAGGACCTTTTTGTAACAATTTGGGAATTTCTACCGCAAAGCCATGTGAAGCCCACTTCTGTATTTTCTTGACTAAAGCATCCTGCGCTTGCGCTGTTTAAGAGGGAGCAACTCAACATGTTGTGCAAGCTGACAATAGGTGCACTTAGTCTCTAGCATCTGTGCCTGTAAATTTTTTCCCTCCTTCTTGTACATGGGCAAGTCTCTGGGCATTTCCTCACCTCCTTTTGTCTTTTAAATAACTTTTCTCTCAATCTTCATTTCTGCTACAGGGAATCTCCACGAAAGGGATATCCTTGCCCCATTTATCATTACCCTTGTTAGTCTCTTTATTTTGTAAAAGGACTTCAAAGGCTGACATAAAGACGCCATTGTTTCAAACAAGCTATAGCTGGGTGAGAATGAGGAAGCCTACCCAAAATGTTGGTATTTACCCCCTTGCAAGAGGCACTTAGGCAGCGGTGGAGCCCACTCTGCCGTAACGCTGACAGAACCGTGGGTTTCCTCTTATTTCTGTGAAAACCTTTTGCAGGAACCCAGGTAGTATAAGCAGTACAAGCAGCAGGGGAAGTGGCTGGAAGTGACTTTCTGTCACTCGTGTATTAATGGAGTGGTAAGACAAATGTAACGTCTTGACATGCCGAACATTTTTGCCTGCTGGTGCTAAGCTGGCTGCTCTTCGACGGGGCTCGACTTGTGCAGGGATGCCTGCTGTGCTGTGCTTCTGCCCCCGCGCCCTTGCCCCCTCCCTAGTTAGTTGTCCAGTTCCCCTAACAGACTTTAAAATCCAGCATTTTAGTAAGACCCTTGGTCACACGTTGGGCATATTTATATTGCCAAACACAAGTAATTTCAAATAGATGGGATAACTCAGGAAAAAGCCGGGAAGAACTTCAAATGGACTCCAAAACACTGGTATCGAGCTGTGGGGCAGGGGAGCCACTTTCCCCAGGATGCTCGAGAACAGACTGAGACTGATGCGCTGCCCAGAGAGAGACGATTTCTGTCCTAGATGCACCCCATGAATGGCGGGGCATAATTCTGGTAGACCCTTACGTCGTTTGCAGTGCATGCAGGGGACTCCTCACTACACTCGGTGTCCTTCCTTGGAGAGTAGGTCCTACGCTGTGATTTTTTTTTTTTTTTATCAGGCTAAAGAGGATATATTTTATCATAATGGTTTCAAATCCAGTGTGTACAGGCCAACACAAATAGGGTATTACAAGTTGAAGAACTGTACCTCAGGCACCATTTTATTAGAACTAGTGTTTACATCAAACAATACATCCTAAGTACTTCATATTAAGCTTGGACAAATCATTTGCCTGAGGATTAGGGTGTTGTGCCATTGAAATGTAATCCTTCTGTTGATTTTTTTTTTTTAACTGCCAAACCAAACATGGTAAAATCAGTAACTGTTAAAAAAACAGAAGGGTGAAAACCTTAGCCTCAATTTGACGTGTTAAATAAAACAAAGCAAAAATTACCAAGGTGGGTTTGCAGACAAGTATCTGAGCAGCAGGTCAGATTTTTCCCCTGTGTGAATCAGCAAAACTGTGGTAAAACAAAAAAACGCAATGGTGGGTTTAATTGTTCCACCACGGGGTGTGAGGAGGGAAGAGAGGGCTGGTCTGGCTGCTCCCCGTAATGCATAGGCGACCCTAGCATGTGGGCACTTGTGCTGAGTGGAAAATTTGGGGAGCGGAGGCAGGGGCAGGAGCAGCGGCCAGGGCAGGCTGTGTCCCACGAGGCGATGCCCCCTGCCCCGGCGCAGCCCGGGCAGCATGCCCGGCCCCCGGAGAAGGGCGGGATGGCACAAGGGACAGCCTCACTCTTCAGGGTAAGGGGGTGGCCTCTGCTCCCAAAAATGGAGGAGTGGGTGCTGAGATATGACTCGCAGATGTATAACACCGGCTGTGAGGAGTGGCAGGCGGCAGGGGCCCAGCCCAGCCAAAATTTGCAGTGTTACGCAAACAGGATCCAGGCTTATCCCCGCTGGCTTCGTAAAAACAAGATGTGCCCCCCCAACACACAACTCATCCCTTCCCACTACCCAGGAAAGCACATTTCTCCCATGTCTTACACACCCATGGTATTTGCTTTTACATGCGTGCACTGCTTGGGCCCCTTTTAACAAAAGGCACCCCCAAAGGATGAGTCCCCGGGCACACATGATGCCTCCAGTGGGAGCTGCCGTCATGTACTGGAAGGCAAGGCTTGACATCAAGGTGATTACAAAACACCTTCCACCGCCTCACAGGGATTTAAACTCAAGTCAGAGGCAATGGGACTATTACAGAGACACAGTCCCTAACCAAAACCCATAGTAACGCCGTGGAGACTATTCTCAATAGAAGCCACATAGTGGTGGTCAAGGAGGATACATTTCCATCCCAGGTAAGAAAACATGAAGATATAAATATCTGTGGTTGTGCAAGGACTGGGACCCTGGCTCCAATGAAGAGAAAGAACACTCCCCTGGACTTCTGCAGGACCGGCATTTCCACCGGCATGGGTGGTTTCTCTCACCTCCAGCAATGTGGTGGTTCTCACACGCTCACGTGCACCTCGTGCGCCTCTTCCCTGATGTCTCTCCCTTTCTTCCAGAGACAAGTCTTGCTTCCCCTGTGGGTTCCCTCCACCCACGCCCACGCTCCTTCCCTGGCCAGGCACCCCCAGACAGTACCACCAAGCTGCCGGCTGATCGAAGCTTCCATCAGCTTCAATCAAGAGGGAGCAAGGGGGGCAGCAATTCTCTGTCCCCACCTCTGCTACCCCTTTGCCAAGCAGGTTCAGGCTATTCAGTCCCCCAGTTTCCCTAGAGAATCAAGAAGGTGGAATAGGTGGAATGTCAGAAATCAACATCTTGTTTTGGGTACAAGTGTGCCAATAATGACTTTTGTTAATAATCCCAGGGGAATCTGTATTTGGGAAATCTAGCACCCGATACCTTTCAGGAGTATGAGGTAACGAGAGGTGAGCTGGGTTGTGCAGCCACCAGTGAATGCCAATACCAGCGCACGGTGCACTAGTCACTGGCCTTCATGACTACAGCTACAGCAAAGGCCTGCTCAGGGGGAACGGAGCCCGGTGAAACTCGGCTTCACTACAAAAGGCATCTGCAATGCACAGCGGTCAGAAACAATGAGGTGGATTGCTCACAGAATATGTCTTGGGAGATACTGATACTTGGTATTTAAGCATATCTAGGTTTATGTAAGTCTTTTTACAGCCAGAATTCTCCAACAAATTACCTTTGTATACTTTGATTTCATATATGTGTGCCTGTGTCTATTCATTTATCTATTTGTCTACATACTGCATCTTTGGGAATGACACACTGAATAGATCTAGATCTTGATAGAGATGTAGGTACAGCTATAGCTGTAAGAGACATCTATGAAGAGGTTATCCAACACTGTGACAAGTGATGGCATGCGTGCACATCCAGAATCCATGGGGCTGACCCCACAGTCAAACAGATAAAGCTGAGGATCAGTTTAAGTGTTTCTGCATAAAGAATTCAGCCATCTCTGAGGCAATCACCTCCATCCCTTTGGAAACAGAGTCACTGAAGATGGCAAGGAAAAAAAACCACAAAGACTTGCACTCTTGCATCATTGGGAAGAAAACCAAGGATTATATCTAAGAAACTAACTAATAATTTGCTAACATCCTCCCGTACATGGGTGCATACGCACCAAACTTGTTGCTTGTTTTACCATAGTTTAAAAAAAAACAACAAATTTAATTGATGTTCTTCTACCAGCCGTGAGTTACAGGCATTGCTAACTAAACTCAGCAGGCTGAACTTTGTGGCTCCTGAGACATGTCACAGACTTGTGAGGGCTCGGCAGCTCAGGCCAGGTGTGAGAGCCACAGAGGTGTATGGCACCCTGCAATCCACCTACCCTCTCGCCAGCCTCGTGGGCAGCTCGTGCCTTGCCACAGGTGGGCTGAACACTCAAAGTTGTGTTTGCTGCAGAGTGCCCATTATCACGTGCCGCATTCCCATACTTCTGTCTAGGACTTCTGGATTCACCAGATTTTGTGTAGGGGCCCAAAGCTGCCAGTTTCATTGAAAATCCAAAAAGTTCTGCTCAGGCAACACTCCCATGGGGCATCTAGATGCCCAAGCATTTGAAAGTCTTGTGGCTGGGATTGTGCTTGCAGGGTCTCCACCAACACATGTGGTTTGAGGGGGATCCACGAGATGCAGTGTAGATGCTGCCCACTCCCTGCCCATAAACAAAAATTCATTGATGAGTATCAGGGCATAAAAGAAATGCAGCAGTGGCAAGTACCACGGTTTTCTTGCAAACAGCACAGTTAATACTTTCGAAAACACATCTCAGGCTCAAAATTATGCTCTCGGACTCCAAGCATTTTCCTGTCGAGTCGGAGCTGCTGTGAACAGCTCAGCATTTTGTTAAACAAAGCCACGTACTGAGAGGTGTCTTGATATTTCCCCTCCTTTTGGGCCCATTCTAGAAAGGCATGGCTCCCGAATCAGCAGAGGAGAAGGGAGCGTTGACTTGCTAAAGCAGAGCTCGTACTAATTGGATCTCCCAGTAGGTCCCATCCTGTCTGCAGTCTCGGCGTAATACCTCTGAACAAGGCACTGCTTTAGAAGCCCCACTTTGCTGAGGCTCCAAGCAGCACTGGTGGCTGCTGCGAACTTTGCTTTAAGTAGAAATTTCACAGAGATCACACATGGGTGAGCAGGTTCAAAAAAAAAAAAAAAAAAACAAACACAAAACCAGGAGGTAGAACCTGAAAAATTAGGAAATTATAAGCAAATAGGGAACACAGGCAGGAGTATTGCACACAAAGGGCAATAAACATATGGAATAAATTAGGGGAGTAGGCAATGGAAGCAAAGCATGTAAATGAGTTCCACAGACACCTAAGTTTGTTGCTGGAGAAGGAGGGGATGGGGGAGGAGGATGGAAAAGCAGGAAAGTGGAATTAGAAGGGCCTTTTCCTGTTCCCATGGCCTTTTCTCATGGTTCTTATACTCTCCGAATGCTTAGGTATTGCTGAGACCCCAGATCAATAAGCACATTATATTTGTAGGTACCGTATGTACAAGCATATCTAGGCACACAGTTTCTCTTGGTTTACATCAAATGCTCAGCCCGCTTTCGAAGAATGGTATGAAGGTCTCTATCACAAATTAAAATATAAGTGTCTTAATTTCCCTGAAACCTTGAACTCTCAATTTTGCTGTCTTCCTGAGAGGACAGGGGAGCGTATTGAGATATCCAAAAAAAGAGAAAGCGGAAGAGAAAGAAATTCACAAAAGCATGTTCTGACTTGAAAGAGCAAAATACAGTATGCCTATTCATGGGAGGGGAGCAACAGATTTTATAACATTAAAAATAGCTTGGTCAGAAGATGGAGCTGCCAGAGGTAATCTTATAGCACTGGTTTTACTGGCACTTTGATGTCGTACCCAGAATTTAACACTACATTATTCACTAAGAGGTTTGTTCCCACCGCGGGACATACAAACATCGCTGCTATTAGCACGAACAGGAGAGCCACATAAACACAGCGGAGAGAATAGCCCCTTGTGCACATATACTTTTTACGATAATGCTGCAGAGTTAACTTTTGGGGTTTTTTTTTCCCCTTGAGCCCCACCGGGTTCACTTGCGGTGACGGGGTCGTAGCTGTGGCCGGGTTTGGCTCCTGGCCCCGGGCTCCTGTGCCGGGACCGAGGGGAGGTCGCCCCGTCGGCAGGGCAGAGCCGAGGCGAGACAGAGCTGCCCGCTGCAGCGGAGGAGACGGTAAATATAGGCGGGCTTTCTCCTGGGTTGTGCAGGCATTTTAATTTATACTGATGCTAATAAAGCATTTACTGTACCCCAAGCAGCAGACAGGGCTGGGGAATGGAGGTGGCAGCTGCTGCAGACAGAAAGAGACGGCCCAGGCTGTGTAAGTTGAGGGTTTCACATGCTCTGCAAAGAGTTTCGTTTGAGCGACAGAGAGAGGTAGGAGACCATCACAGACAACCTCATCTGCGGCTCGCGCAAGGGGGCCGAGGCTGCCGAACACCACGCAAAAGGACCAGCACTTTGGCGTGCAGGAAGCTCCTCACCTGCAGCCCTCGCAGGGCCAGCGCTGGCACTGACCCCAAGGCTGGACCCATGCCTCCTGCAACACAGGCGACCAGCGCTTCACACGCTTCGGTTAACGCAAGCCTCGCAGGTGGTACCTGTTTCCATGCGTATTCTTACTTTCTTTTGCTACTAGGTGAATTTGGGGTAAAACACAGGAGATTTTACAATCCCATTTGAATTGCATCCTTAAAAAGCAAAAGAAACACCCACCACCACCACCACCATTTAGGCACTGCAAATTCACACATCAAGCAAGAATTAAAGTTGAATGAGAAACCTCTATTCTCATCTTTTGCATTTGCAATATCCTTATATTTAACTTCTGCATGTCTTGAGAAGTGAGTTTATAACTGTAGTCTACCTCCTGATATCAGCAATACAAGCACACAAGACTGGCATGTGAGTGGGATTTAGTTAAAGCAAATTTTATTCATGATTCCATCCACGGATGCAGGCCAAATCCTTCTTTGCACCCAATAATCTAAAAAAACTATTACAAGGTCTTGTAGTTTGCTTCCTGAAAATTCACACCCTAGTGCAAACTCTTTCGTATCTTCCTTTTATTCTGTATGTCTATACCATGCTTATTTTCCCCAGTGCACTGGAAATCCTATACCACTCTACAGGGGGGAGCAGAGAAAAGTGGTTTACACCAGAGTTTGAAAGGCAAGAGGCTTGCATTTCTTTCCAGCTCTGTGTGGGGCGGGATGTTTGGCCTTGATCAACTCCTTTAACAACTCGGTGCTTTGATTCCCTTGTCACTAAAGGACTAACATCGGCACTGTCCTACAAGCCTGAGACAGGGATGTCGTGCGTTGCAAATGCACAGCGCGCATATGGCTTTCGTTCCTGCTGGAACCGCTCTACTGACGAGCGAAACAGCAAAAGCTCCCGCTTCCTCCGTTCAAGGCTGCTCCTCGCCCCAGATCCCAGATGGCCTGATCCCAAGGCCTTTTCCTGCTAACAAGAACTGCCCAAATAGAGGCTAATTTAGGGGTAAGGCGTCTTGAGTGGGGTCTGTGGGCCATACATTTCCCAGGGAAATTGCTTCTGTCTTTGTAAGCCCCAGCACTGGTAAAGTTTATCAGCTCTCCTTTCTAAGATGTATTACTACAATGGGAGGAGGAGGAGTGGCATGCTCAGCTGTGGTTGGGGTTAATCAAATATCTCCCATAACCACCTAAAATCTCTGCCCAATCACTATGCAAAATGCCTAGCTAGAGGATCTTTTTTTTAGGAGGGCATAGGATATGCGCGCGCCTTCTGCTGCCTCAAAAGTAAATAGTCATGTAAAACCCCATTCTTTTTTCCCTGTCTTCATTTCATACAATATCCTGTCCTTAACAGTGGATAAAATAAAACCCAATCTTAATAGGATTCCTGTTGAAAAATGAATGGATTGACTGAAACACCAAGTAACAATGGAAAGGGAAATTACTTTTTTAGAATAAAAACTCCGTCCTACCTTGGTGGCCACTTCATGATAATTGGCAGAGGAGTCACTTCTGGATTTTGTCATACTGTTACCAACACATCACTGTATCTCCAGATACCAACACTGTTGCAGAAGGTACAGCTAGATGCAACAACAGCTCTACTTTAACACTCAAGGGACCCATGAAAATCACTAAATTCAGAGCCTGCCAAGAAGAGCCAGAGCCCCAAGAAGTCAAAAGTCCTAGGGCCAGGGACACCAGAATATAACCCTAGACCAACACGGAGAGATATGGATAGACGCATTTGAAAGAGGACAGATATTTGTATCACCCACCCTACAATCAGTTTTAGGTAAAACCAAAAAGTAGCAAAATCTCCTGGTAGCGAGATCCCCCTGACACCAGTGGGACCGTCTAGCTAATTTCCTGGGAGACACACTGGAAAGGAAACTGGAGCAGTTACGGAGCTTGGCCGCCTTATGCTCCGCAGGTTACGGCCGTAGGTGTCGGGGTGTTGGCAATACCCCCCTGCACCCCAGCGGCACGGAAGCTCCCGGGCATATGGCTCCAGAAGCAATTTTCTCTCTCCAAGCAGGGCTGTGAGGGGCACGTAAACACTGCAAGCCACAGCTCTCCCCTGGCTTGCAGAGCCTCTCTTTGCTTAGCTGACTTATCTGACTCACTCGGAACAAAATCTGGAGAAGAAGGACTGATCATGCCCTCACTTGCCTGGGAGGCATTGCTGAACCATCATTGGAAATGGCCTGATTGCTATGAACAAGGGGAAGCACATTTTGAAGAGGCCTAGGCAGGGATGCCAAGACATATCACGCTGCTCAGCTATGTTCAGAGTCCTTTTGTGGAAGTTCACAGGAGGCGCTTAGGGACAGGACGAAGGGCAACAGTTGAGGAGCCACAGGTCTGTCCACCACTCAAAGGACCCTATGGAAAAGGCCACCAGGATGCGTTCTGCCAGCAAGATTCATGTCGAGTATCAGAGACTGGGTCTGGGGGAGGCCACTGAGTTTAGGGACAAACCACCCCTTTGAGGAGCACTCAGAGAAATGCGACACAGCTGCAGAAGAAACGCAGCAGTAGACACATGCAACCATTCCCACCCTGGACTCTGCCAGGGCGACAGCGAGGAGGGAATCTGAAGTGACAGTACTGCTTTCTTGCTCAACAGGGTGAATCCAGGACACAGGCACAGTTTAAAATGTCACTTCCCCATCACTTTGCATTCAAACCTTGGCATTATTTATAAGCAGGGTTGTGGGGTTCGCTTCCTTTCTTTCATGAGAATTTTTCCTTCTCGTTAATTTTATCGGTAAAACCAGAAGAGAAGGATCTGTTGGTAAGGATGCGAGGGATGACACGATGCCTAACCAGCTCTTTGTCCAGATCTTCAAATGCCAAGGCCTGGGAGTGCCTTTCCTAAAGCGAGGAGTGCTCCCAAAATCAATGGGTTCAGACTGTCCCACGTATCATCATCCACGGGATCCAGCTCTCCATCCGGCATTATTAGATGCTCCCCTGACAAATGTAAGCTTGAATAGCATAGACTCAAAGTACCCTTTTTGCCTTTATTTTCTAACTTATACTTAGAAACAGGCCAGCAAGTATTTCTGGTAAAATTTTCACCTGCTTCCAAGTCAGTTAGGCTGATCTTAATATAAGGACATAGACACACAGGGATCAGATTTTTAAAGCACTGAAGTACCTGAAAGTGCAGAGAGACACCTAGCTGTTCCCCATTGCTCTCCCTGCAGAAGAACTGGGCACAGACTAGTGAATTTAATCCCAGTACCTCTATACTGGAAAAATGTGAAGAACAAACTGTACATTACAGAGGGACACAGCACCTTTTGTTTCTCTGAAGTGTCAACAGCTTGCAAGTCATGTTTTGCAACTTAATCCACACCAGACAGCCACGTGTGTTGTGGACAATCTTAGTACAGGAGCCTGTGCTAATCAGTTATAATCAATTATATTCCTCAAACAGACAACAAAAGCATGGTACTTGTGTACCGTGTTATGATCCCATCTCCTCCTACCTATTCCCTGTGACAGAAATAAGAGAAGAGAGTGTAGGTCTCCCAGGTCTGGTTCCCAGTCTCCCCACCGCCATCACCTCCATCCCCATCCCAGCACACCCACCAAGCCATCAAGCTGGCCAAGAGGTGAATGAGCAGCCCCACTAAAAATGTGCCCATGCAGAACATGCCATGAGTGTTCACACTAATAAAAGTGAAATGTTGACAAGTTTGGGCCCTAAATATGTCAGTATTTATTCTTATGGCTTAACTAATCATTGTGTATAATGTTGGTTAAGAAAATTTACACTTCCCAGCGAATAATGTATAAACCAAGACTCACGTGAGGGCAAATTTTTACCAAAAAAACAGCAAAATGCTTCAGAATTATACTGGCAGTGGAACTGCAACCGGCATGGCAATGAGACACAATGTTAATCAGATATGAGCAAAATGAACCAGATTATTTTATTAGCCTGGGAAAGATGGTCAAGCTCCTTCCAGCTCTCATTTACCATTTCCTTTAAGGTGATGATGACGATAGTTTTGTTATTAGATTCAAATTTCTCCTGTTTTTTTTATCTCGAGACTCAAACTGGCTTTACAATAGCGTAGTTACTTAAGTCACTCTCTCAAGGAATTGTGTACAAAGCTGCTGCTGCACTGAATCGCTTTTATTTTCAAATCCATCTGTCCGTTGCTATTTTTAATGTACTCGTCCTGATGAGAACTGCACCCACACCGCCACACCGTGCCTCACGCAAAGGGAACTGAGGAAACACACCTCAGCTCCTCCAAAATCAGTGTTCTAGGCTGTGAGCTTCACTTAAAGCCTGCCTTTAGGAGACAGGCAAGGGCACTGTGGGCACCCTCATAGCCTCCCGCTCAGCTCCTAAATCTCTTGGTCACCCGACCACAAAGAAAGCCATCGTGGTGTCGGGGCTGCCTCGCAGCACACGGGATGCTTGAAGCCCTGTCTGAAGTAGGGCTTGTCCCCTTGAGAGACCTGATGGCATATCTTCAATCAGCCCGGTGCAGGAGCCTGCATGCCCTGGAGGGATGCAGAGCAGCATCCATTCCAGGGAGCGTGTGGGGAGCACTCCTGCGATGCCAAATATTGGGGTTCAGCCCCCCCCGGGTGCACTAGCCAAAGACCACTGTGGGATTAAGTAGCGCAAACCTACCCCTGCCAGCGGGAAAACGAGCTACGGCATCCCTCTCTCTCCAGTCCCGCCAGCGCTCCCTGCAAAGGGCAGTGGGATCGCTCTGCAGGTGTTTGCTGAAAACAGCACATAAATGTTCCAAATGCCGCTGCGTAGGTGTCACTCCAAAGCCATAAAGAAGGTAGAGAGCCCCAGCTCAAGCCCTCAAATATCAGATATTCTTCCCCCCCCCCATATGATTTTACAGGCTGAGGAGTGATGTTAGCTGAAACCTCCATTTGACAGCTTTTCCTCAAAAACTCAGCATAAAACCAGCCTCGGAAGTGTTAGTGATGTTGCCTGAAGAAGACCTCTTGGATTTACGGGCAGTAATTAATATTTAACCTTTAGCTCCAGTGAGGCAGCTGTGCTGCAGGGTTAGCAGGAGTCACTGTGTCGGTAAACGATAATTGCACTGCACACACAGCCCTGAGCTGAGCACCCTACAATTACAAGGTTTCCTGGGCCTCTTGCAAAGGCCCTCAGGTTAGGAAGGTCTGACCAGGCAAGCTGGAAAGACCCTTCTTCTCCCTGCGAGACAGACTCTAAGGCCAGGGTGGCCTGGGCAGCTGAAGCCTCTGAGGACAAGGCACAGACAGCACCTTAGAAAGAAGGATCCGTCAGGCCATCCATGTCCTGCTGGCAGCAAGAATGGGGGTGCTCTGCTATGTCTTTATACACTGAAGCATACATTCCATACCTTGGGGCACCCTGAGTTGGCCCATCAGACCAGTTGAGGGGGGATAAATGGGACTTTGAACTCAGGTGTACTTTGCCCTCTGCGATTGCCCTGGGATGAGGGAAGCACTGCTCCCCTCTCTCTGTTTTGACTTCCACTCCAATTATGTCCCTTCTCTGGGGTGGGAGTACCATCCGTAGGTCTCCTCTACTGCTTCGGCTGAAGGAACCCCTTCCCATCGCTTGCCACAGTGGTGGATGGGAATACCTTGGGTGCAGCCCGAGATGCCTGCAGGCACCGAGAAAGTCTCTTGCAAAGATGGAAAAGGGTCTATGAAGAGCAGCGATGCTGGTGACTCTTCACAGAAGACCTGACTTCTTGATACCTGGACAAGTCTGGCTCTTCTGGAAACAAAATAGACAAGCATTAAAAGAGGCTGTATTCCATATGAGCTAAGGAAAAGACAGTTTGCCTACTGTTAAATATCAGTAATACCAGCCAAACACCAATACCAGCAACTATGGATATTTATAAGGGGCTTGATCACAAAGTCTTGAAGTCATTCATGAGTCATGGCTGTGAGGGCTTCATCTGACCTCTCTCCTACTGCAGGCTGTCGTGTTTTACCACGTTACCTCTATATTGAGCCCAATCACTTGGATTAGACTCAGTCACATCTTCTGTGCAGACATCCACTCCTCTGCCAAAATACAGTGAGGAACAGGACCTGCTGCTGCCCTCAGTAGCTTATTCAAGTGGTAATCGCCTCCATGTGCCTTATCTCGCGTTGGAATTTGTCTGGCTCCAGCTTCTGGCCTCCAGTTTTGGAGAAGATCCCTTCTGTGCGAGGTATTTTCTCCTCAGGGAGCTATTGTCATGCAGGGCACTTGTTGCTCACCACAGGCTTCCCCTCCCAGCCGGCCACACCAGCCCCAAAGGCAGAAGCCGAGTCACAACCTGACACTAAGTAAACACTCCAGCTCCATATGAATGGAAGGGCTGTCCAAGTGGCCTCCAAAAAAAAATTTTCAAAAAAAGAAAAAAAAAAAAAAAAAGGCTTGCGGGGGCTTTGCATTATTTGTTTTAGTCCCCCTTTGCTGTCTGGGGGAAGGGGAAAGGAGAGGACAAGAGCCCCTCAGCCCCCTTCTCCCAGCCCTTCCAGCCCTGGCCGGGCGTGCGCCTGTCCCACCCTCGCCCCTGCGCCAGCTTTCGGCTCCCCTGGAGCTGAAGAGCGAATAAGACCTCTCGGATCTGGCCTCTAAGCTGATAATTGCAACCCCTTCACTGGCACAAGGCGGCTCTCATGCCATTTTGACCCAAACTACGTCTTCTTTCTGTATATTTTTAATTAGACTCAAGAATGCAGAAAAACCAGCGTGAGATCCTTTCATTCCCCTTTGTTTAATATCTGTTATTATGACATTAAGTGTAGGGTTTTGTTGTGGTGGAGAGTTCAAAATCCCCCTCGGTTCTGCTGCTGTAGCCACGGGTTCGTGTACATTAAAGTGGTCATTTTCGGATTAGCTCTTGCTTTCCCTTTGATGCATATGAAACGCTGAGCCAGTTAGTTGGAGAAGGCATTTTACCTCTTTTGTTGCCCTTCCTCACAACCAACGGCAGGGAGAGGACGAAAGCCCCCTGGCTCTCTCTTTAAATCAGAAAGGAATTTCCAAAGGGTTTAAAGCTTTAGTTGCCACTTCTGTCTGGGGTTGCCTGGCCAAAAATAGATGGGGTTTGTTTTGAAAGGAGCAGGCGATGAGGAGCCTCGTATTTACTGCTGCTGTTGTTGTCGCTTGTGCGCCTGTTCCCTGGGAATTCAGGAGTCCCAAGAGCAGAACCGGGGCTGAGCAGTGGCACAGCTCAAAACTTTTCTCCAGAATACGCATGTTTTAGTGGTGGGAATCAGCATTTTGGGGCAAAGTCTTTTTTTTTTTCTCTTGTCTCTTCCTTTTTCGTCTTTTTTTTTCTTTTCTTTTTGATTTGGCAGTTAATGGGAAGCAGAACGACGGTTTGATTGAACAAACGCTAGATTTCATGTACGCTTCACATTACACCGGCAGCCCTATGATTTCTTTCCATCTACATAAGACCTACGCTCTGCACGGTTATTTCTGCGGGTTGTCTGATATTTTCTTCCGAGGAGAGAGCATTTTCCAGCCTTGAGCCCTTCCCACCTTAACCATTCACATGATTACAACTAATCCTAAGGGCTCTCGACTGAAATAAAAGTGAGTCAGTTGGAAAAAAATAGGAAAAAAATAGTTAATTAGGAAAAAACCCAAATACACACGCACAACTTTCCTGCCATCCTAGAGATCACCCCAAATATTCGTGTGGAAGTCGAGCAAACCGGGGTGGGGGATATAGAAGGTCAGGAGGGAGGGGGTGTTTATGTCAACACCGCTCGGTGATGGAATAATGCGCCCCAACGTGAAGTCACAGCCGCGGGGCATGTGAAGTCACAACTTCTCCAGGTGACAGGTGCTGCAGCAATTCAGATGCGAGGGAGGCGCTCCCCCCCCCCCCCCCCCCCCCCCCCCCCTCCCACCCCCGCCAAAGGCATCAATAACCGGGGAGCGGGGGCTGCCCCTGCAAACGCGGCTCCTCTGCTTTACATACAAATAGGGAAGCAGGGCTCATGAAATATTCCTGATCCACCAGAATTATTTTTACCTTGGGAAACCTGCTTCCTCCTTTTTTTTTTTTTTTTTTAGGCGCTAATACGTGCCTAATCAGCGAGATATATTTTAATTTAAAAGCCAATAGACTGCAGCTGAACTACGCTACAGAAATCCGATGTAAGGATAATTTGGAGTATTCAAAACCGCTGAGTCAGCGGCGGAGCCCATCTCCGTGGCTAGAATATTGTTTCTAACTCCCGCTGCTGTGTTTCACTTACTGTTATACCGATTGTATCGTGTAATTATTGTTTGTTTTCCAAAAATGTAATTACTTTTTTTTCTTTGTTTCCTTTGCAACGTTAAATCTGCCAAATGCCTGAATAAGGCAGCTCCAGAAAATAAAAAGAAAAAAAAAT
>NW_009206556.1:0-333 GCF_000690835.1 Fulmarus glacialis | reverse complement strand
TTTCTCTCTCTTTAGCCGAAGATTTTCTCTCTCGGGCACCTTCTTGCATCGACCATTTAATAAAAATACCGGCACGTGTAGAACAAAACCTTTGGAAACGCCCAGCCCGGTTTGAAGAAGGCATCGGCTCCCGGGCAGCCCCACGCGTTTCTCGGGTGGCTTTTCCTCCTCGCCGCGGGCACGGGGGGGCGGCGATTCCACACAGAGCAATCTGCAAGGGGGTTAATAGTAATAATAACTATAATAACGATAATAACAAAAAAGCTGTTGAGCTGTTTCCAGCCTGGCGCTGGGGCCAGGCTGCACGGCGGGACCGGGTGGCCCGGGGCCGGT
>NW_009206555.1:0-5476 GCF_000690835.1 Fulmarus glacialis | reverse complement strand
ATAATAAAACAGCATCCCAAAGCTATTCCTCACAATATTTTTTTTTTAATTCAGGTAAAGACAGAACAGCCAAATCAGAACTTGACAACTCATGAGCATTCTTTTATGTTTATTGCTTGCCTTACATATTCCTCCTCATATATTAGTCCTATTTTCAATGTTTGGAGAGATTACTAGTGTAGGTCTCCAGGCAACAGTCTGGAAGACTTTAATCTTTTAGATTTCATATAAATTGTATGTCATATTTTGTCATTCCCATTCTGATGTCTCAGACTTCATAGGTCATCTCAGTAGATGCCATTGTTCAGGCAACATAATCTTGCTTTTAATATATTTCAAAGTTAACACTTTGTTATCATGTAATTGCACAAGTGAAAACAACAATTTAATTGTATTAATAATGTTAACAAAAAAATGCTTTTCCTATATCCCTAATAGTGCATTTGGTTCGGCATGTGGCCCAGGAATAACTTACGAAACGTCATTGATCTTTTCTCACCCACGAAAAGGAAGGGAGAGGGCTTTTCATGTCAAAGGACACAGATTGGTAGAAAATGATGTGATACCATTTTTGCCATACTGATCTCAGTACATTTGGTTTTCATCAGTAGCAGAACGGTTTGTGCTTCAAATTTGATAGACATTATTATCAGATGCCAATTTGTCTTTGGATCCCAACAATGGGCTTGAGAGATGACTTTATTTGCTTGTTGCCTTTTTTGACTTATGCTGCTTTTAAACAGGAAGTTTCTTAGAAGAGACAAACTTGCCCTATGAGCTGTTAACAGTAGCCAAATATCTTGAGTACCTAAGTCAAACAGACACTCAGCCATGTAGTACTCCCTGAACAAAAGTTTAGTCTAAATTGGCTAGAAATAAATAGAGAAGGTCGGGGCTTACTCTTCCTTCCCATAAAAGTTGAATCAGGTGTTCTTAAAAGGGTTATATTTAAAGAAAAAAAGTGCCTATGACTGGAGTAAATTTTTACAGGAGTTCAGCTTTGCACAGACTGGAGACTTAGTTCTTTCTGAAAACCTGGCTGTAGATAAGGAGTCCTGAAAATTTGCTCCCTACGACTTGGTTAAAGAAGTCAGTGTTAATACTAGAAATATAATCCACTCTCCCCAGTCCTGCTTCAGTGCTGCAGCCTCAAGAATCCCTGCAGCCTTCAAATCCAGGAACACGTCAACCCGTGTTCATCATGTTTATTTAGGTAAGACCTTGAGATGGATTGAATATCTACATGTACTCTTGATCTCAGGGCATCTCACATCCTAGGAACAAGCAAATAATTAATTGTATTTATTTATTTATTTGGAACCTGAAGTGCTGTTAATCAATAACATATGAATTTGAATTTGAATAGTATATTAACTTGCAATAAACCCACATGGTTCTTCAAGTCCCGTGGTACAGAGCACACAGATCACTGGCTTTTCCTTACACAGACCTTCACTGAATTGAATTATTAAGTTCTGTTGATGTTCCATATAGACGTTTGCTTTACATCGTGCTACATATTTTCTCATTACATTTTCCTATGATTTATTTATGGCAATCCTATGCATATAAAATCTATGCTCTGAAGTTCACATTGTTTCCTGGAAAAGTTCACAGCGATGATTCACAAGTGATTCACTCTCGACAATGCCCTTTTCTCCTCTGAAGTGAGTCCTTGGCATCCTGCATTTGCTTAGAGAGGCACCGACTACTTAAATCTTCACCTTGCGATTTTTTAGGACTGTCTGTCTACAAGAAGTGTGTAAATGGCTATACAAGCATTTTAAAAGCCTGAATGCTCCAGCCTACTATTTACCTCTACTATTTATAAACATACAATATATCAAGACAGCTGTGAAGTATTTGTGTGTGTGTGCATGTTCAAACTGCATCTTTGAAGTTGTACGCAGCATTTGTCCAAGCAACCTAAAATATGCTGGATGTCGGTTTGCCCCTGCTGTAATTAAGCAAGAGAAATGACAGCCCAGCACAGACAGGATATTATTTACTAGCATGCTGAACACTTGCAAGTATTTCATCTGTGAGTCAGAGCTCAGTGTGTAAGTGTAGACAAAGCAGACGACTGTCTGGGCAGCACGCTGCCGGGGGTATGAAACAGTCGGGAAATGTCTCCTCTTGCTGCACCTACAAGTTCATAAAGCTTAGCGGCACTTGTGGAGGAATTTGAATGTGTGTAGGGTCCCAGATGGAAAAGGGGGCAAACTGTTTTGGAAAACACGGGGACAATAAACCACTGTTCCAGGGCCCTCAGACCTGCTTTCTACCCCAGTTCTTCATTCTGCTCATTCTGCTTGCCTGAGACCCAGGCCCTGATCCTCGTGGGAGAGAAGTTTGGCTTTTCTGCTGAGATGCTTTTAACTGACTGAATGTCATAGTCAGAGGACGTTTTCTATGGCAGACTCTTGAAGGATATTCTGTCTCCGACGATATTGCTATATTTTTGACAGCTCTTATCCCTTTTACTTCTCAGCTCATAAAACAGGTAAAGCAGATACGACCTGTCCATGTCATACAAGATTTTGGGGAAGGCGGAGGAGGGAGAAGAACAACTACCAGTACTGGCAGCGGCCACTACAGCTCCTGTGCAGTTCAGCTGCGGTACCGAGGGGTACATCTAATTAGCCAACAGCAAATTTGTGGCAAGGGCTCCAAGACAATCTGAATCACAGCCAGTCACAAGCAAAAAGATTCAGATGTAGATGCTGAGGTTCCCTTAGGAACTGTGATGGGCTGTTTCCAGCCCCATCCTACAATGTCGTGCTGGGATCCCAAGGACAACACTTCCACCTCTCGATTCTTAATCATGTATACAGTTCCTTTCCGTTTGGGTCTCTGTGGTATATACGTGTGTCTTACAGCTGCTGACCATATTAGGATTTTGTCGTATCATAAGATGGTAGGGTCACAGGATAATTCAGGTTGGAAGGGACGTCAGAAGATCATGTAGTCCAACCCACTGCTCAAACCAGGGTCAGCGAGGTTATTCAGAGTTTTCTCAGGAAGACTAACAGTTTTATTGGAAATCATAATGGTATCCAACTGATAAAAGATTAGAATGCAAACTTCCAAGGCTATTCTTCTGTCTGTGTCAGCTGGTTGAGCTGTTCTTGGCATGGTTGCAAAACTTTGCTAGCCTTTTTGAATGCTTTTCCCCTTTACCCCCATACATACAGTATACCAGAGGTCTTCCAAGTCATTTTTCTTATCTGATTTTTGTGTAGGACCACTGGGAGGAGACAATAGACATGATAACCCCACTCCATGACGTGATACATAGCCTATCATCTCAAATATTGTCTCTAAAACAATAGAAGAAAGCTGTAAGTGGAAGAGTTCTACTGTTTAATTTCTTTTGTTTGATGTTCGTTTGTTTTTGTTAAGGCCCTCAGTAGTTTAAAGCCTGGATGGAATTTCAATATCAGAACTCCTGTGTGGCAGAACTATTTTTGCTCCCTCCATTTTGTAAATGGGACCAAAAGATGCAGAGACAAGGTACACCTAAGAACTGGATGAATTAATGCTCTTTTTTGGTAACTTGTTAAGAGTGTTTGCTTTTCAGTGGCACCCACAGCTCCTGGAGCACAACGCGAGCACAACGTGATGAGCTGAAGTCTGTAAAACAGAATTCAGAAGGTCCACAAAAAGGAAGAAGCTGGTGAGAAGTGTAAGTTGAGGGACAAAGTTAAAGTCTCACTATCTTTTGTTAAAACAGTTATTGAGGATGAGGAATACAGAATTCAATGTTTAGATTTTTCAGATTTTCCTGTCACCTGAAATCTTAATTACATGTAAGATTAGATGCACATTTTCAGCTTATATTCTGCTCAGCAATGGATTGATTGATTGATTGCATTTGGTGGGGAAAAAAACAAAACCAAAAACGCCTCCAAAATTTCCACATATCATTCATAGATTTTTTCATTTGTTTATTCATATTTAAATAATAAATTAAATAAGGAAAAAGTCTCAATATTTAGTTTCATCTAATACTACAAACATATCGTATTTACAGTCTTTCGCTATCTCTAACATTACAAAAGATAAAGCTAACAGATAAATTAAACTACCCTGTAATGGATAAACAGGCTCCAGTTAATTCTTAACGTAACTCAGTTGACTTTGGTATGAGTTGCACTGGAGGTGAACTTGGCTGGACGTTTATAATGCAAACATTGTCTTGAAAAATTAAGTTTATAATGCAAACACTCTTGGGAGGTTGATTTGATACATAACCTCTCATAATATTTGATTAGGTTTTATTTCAAATGTGAATTTACTACGGTGTCATCTTTGCAATCTAGAACTGTTTCAAGGTTCAATAATTTTGTTTCATTGTGTAGTGATGCAGTCACCAGAAGATAAATAAATGCAAATAAGGGAAGCAATGAAGAGCCACGTATGTGATGTAAGAGATCAAACAAAGTGCCTGGGGGGTAAGCGAAAAAGAAAGGAAGGAAAAAAAAAGCTATAATAGAAAAGAAAATAGGATAGAGTAAAAAGATATATAAAGCCATTTTTCTGTCTCATTCACACCAACACATGATTTTCCCTTGCATTATAACTTCAAAGGCCTTAATGCATCCAATTTTTTTTTTTTTTTTTTTTTTTAAAGCTCAATTACTTCCATCATTTCTTTTGGGACATCTGTACTTACTTCATTAGAGCTCGCAGCTGAGACATATTTTCTTGACATCTGGCCAGGTCTTTTTTTGTCTGTTTGTTTTTTATTTTTTGTTTCCATATCTCTCAGTTGTTCGAGGTTAACCTAACAATAGGATGGAATTCATCTCACCACATTCTACAGGTTTAACTTTAGGATGGGCTATCCACTTGATGTCTATGTCTATGGTACTTTCAGGGTATGATTTCTCTTTTCCTGAAATAAGCATTGGACAGGTCAGATAGATTGCCTTCTGAAGGTACCTACTTTCACCACCGTTTTCATAGGATGAGATTCGGCTGTTCATTGTTTAGTGCCATTTGAGATGCCCTAAGATCCTAACTGGTTTCCAGCTGCCATTCCAGAGAAGTATGTCTCCCACAAGTCCTGAGTCATATTTACCAATTGTGTGTTAATATCTCGGGTAACTTAACACTTAGAAAGTTTCCGCACCCAATCACATATTAGGGTTAAAAGTCCCATTTACATTTTGCTCAGAAGCTATGATGATTAATTTCTCCTTGTATTGTTATTTTTGTGTGGTTTTTGAAGGCCACTGGTCACAGAACAATAGAATATGCTGTTGTGGCTCAGGTCTTAGAAAGGCTGAATCACTTTGTGCAGGCAGCAAGAGGAGTGAGATTCAGGTGCCTAAACAGAGGCATTTAGTTTCCTGTTTTCCTGGTTTATCTTGCCTGGCACTTCAGAAAGAGTTTCACTGCACGGGTGCCAGAATGATATGGATGTCTCAGGTACATTGCAGCCACCAAAAATCATAGAATCATAGAATCATTA
>NW_009206554.1:10588-14712 GCF_000690835.1 Fulmarus glacialis | reverse complement strand
CGAAGGAAAAGTTGGGGGGGAGCAGCTGTGCGACCCCCAGCTTGTTGGTGCGGGGCAGCTTGCCGTACCGACCTCGGCGGCCGCAGCTTCCCTGTCATGAGAACGAAACGGAGCAAGGAGAAGCAGTCACCGCTGCAACTTTAAATACATTTTAGACGCTGCAAGTGCTAAAATCAGCCTTGATTTTTTTCAGTGCGGCCGCTGGAGGGAATCTCGGTGTCGCCACAGACGCTCACGTACAAGTTCGCAAAGTCTAAGACTTTTTTTTACAAGGGTGAGAGTTTCATAGAGTAATGGTAGCATAAAGTCGAAAATCCCCAGCTAAAGCATTTTAAATCTGCTTTTTCCCGGGCAAATCCCCTGTTCAGCCTGTGTGCTTTTCAGTGCCGCACTGCAGGCTGTTAGCACTGTCCCCTTCCCAAGCTGTGGCCTCTTTTAAACTGATCTCTGCTCTTGCGGTTGACAGAAGCGTGTGCTGTCATCGAGTACGGGAAGCTGCTCAGTGACGGGACACTGCTCAGTGACATGACACCACACCACAAAACGTGAATCTCGTTCCTGACTCGGTGCATTGCTTGCTCTTTCTGAGCTGTTGCTGGCTGAAGTCCCTGGCTCTTCCCTCAAGCCCTAACCCTTTTGGTTACAGCACACATTTGTCAGTGGCATGCGTGGCCACCCCGTGGCTGTACAGCTGCTTCCCAACTGGCATGCTCTCTGCTCAGACTGTTTCTAGGCTGGCTCCTTTCCGCAGCCCCATGGAGATTGCCCTTCCTGGCTCTGCTGTCCTAGGATTGACTGTGACTGCCCATCACCCCCTGCTTTTTTCCCTTCACAACCAGTTCCCAGGCTGCCGGCTCCAAGCTGTTCTTGCATTCCTACAGCATCCCTCTCTCCAAGGGCTCGCCACCTGGGCCTGATGCTCTCTGCTACCAGAATGGCGCGGCTTCTGCCCTGTCTCTTCATATTATACAGGACCCTGAGCTGATGCTAATCTGGCTTGCTCTCCTGTCCAGAAAATGTCTCTGGCCCAGTCCTTGCACTGTAGGTCATGCTAAGGAGGAGGAGTGATGCCAGCATATCCATTAGGCTGTTTGTGTTTCTAACCATTTCACTCATCACCATGGTATCTGGGTCCATTTTTTGTACTAGCAGGGTTTTTTTTTTCTGTCTCCCACACACTTTATTATCGTCATCATCAGTATCATACTTGTAGGAAACCAAAAGCAAAAAAAGAAAGGGTTGAAGAAATCTGTTTTTTCTAAAGTTGATATGCTTTATGGTGATTCATGATTATTATTGTATGTTCTTGGAGTGAACTCGTAGGATAACTGTTGTAATAGCTCTGTGCTCAAATTAATACTATCTCTAGTTATTACGAATGACAACAAAGAATCCTAGCAACGAAGAATGCAAGGCAGCCGTGGCCAAATCAGCATGTAATCAGAAGGTACCATCTCCTAGACACCTGCAAATAGAATCACAAGGACTTAACTTCTTTAGCATGTACATGCTACATGGCTCTGGAGAACTGGTAAGGTGTCTGAAAGTGTCCCAAGGCTGCAGGCATATTCAGCAACTGGAGGGCAAACATGTTCTCATTAAATACTCTGAATACTGGGAAGTCCACAAAATGTTTTTCTTTTCCCACAAGTATGACTTACCTTGTTCTCATCTTCTGGTTACCCAACCACTCTTTATAAAATATTTTGCATTGGGGTGTCTTAGTGATCACAGCGTTTGAGACAGTGTTTGGGTTAGATGTCAGCCACATAAATACTGCTTTTAAGATCTGAATGTTCCATCATATTCTCCTAAATTTTCAGGTTGGTTTTGAGTAGAGGAGAAAAATAGGCTTGTGGGATGCCACAGGTGAGGAGCTTTAAAATGAAAGGAGTAATTGCCCACTGTATTTCCCAAAAGTGGTCCAAATTAAATGAGAAAATTTTTAGTACATTCCTATTTCCATGCAAAATATGGGAGAACAATGTTTGGAATTCAACTGTTTTTAGATACACACATAAGATCATTCATTCATAATAACTAAAACCATCTCTTTTGCCTAATTTTGTCTGATGATTAAATCCATTTATTCCCCTTTGTGATGATTTTTCATTTGTATGTTTAAAATTTTGGACTTCCATATTCATAAATAACAACAGATCTAAAGAAACAGTGAAAAAAGAGTCTGCAACTCCATTTTTTTACCATGGAAAGGGAAATTCACACTCAAAATCAACATTTAAATAATGGCACAGATGCGTACAAGCAGGGAAATAGATAGCTACAATGGAAATGTGCCACATGTCTCAGAACACATAACCACAACAGGGTGTCTCTTTTATGACTTTCTTAATGCACTGCAATATGCCTAGATATCAAAGGACATATGGTATATTTTCTCTTTAACTGCACATTTCTTTGCTCTTGTGAGTTACTCACAACCTTAACATTATTTAATTGTAATTTAGATGCATAAATCTAGATTATCACCAAGAGTTTCAAATGCAAATATGTTTCAGTCAGATCTTCTTCCACCTCTGTTCCAACTTTTGTCAGTGTAGTGTCTTTTTTGTTGATGTGCATTTCGGTATGTCATTTTTTTTTGAGAGAAAAGAATGCAGATAGAGAAGGATGGGCCCTTTTCTGAAAGATTTTTTCCCCATGTTTCCCACTCATATTTCTCAGTAACAAGTAGTAGGTAAAGATACAGTTCCTGAGACTAGGGACTGGAAAGCATTAACATTTATTTCCTAGAGAAAGCTATCTGTTTGAAATGGCGTGCTAGCAGTAGCCATTTTAGTCTTCTCAGGATTGTGTCAAAATTCCTCATTGCAGAGGAATTCATTTAGTTTTGGAGAAACCTATAATATTTGCAGTCATCCAGTCTTCCAACAATTCTGAGAAAAAATGGTAAGCGATCTTCAGTTTCTGTCTGTATCTTCTGCCATTTTTATTACCTAAGTTTCCATAAATTCTCTGGAGTAGGAGAGGCAAGTAAGAGAAGGAACCCGCAGACATTCCCATCCACAAGCAGGAAAATACAGAATGCTGATTCATCATAATTTTCAAATTTACACTTAAAATTTCAAACTTTTGCATTTATGAAGCTCTATATACAGGAAAGAGGACAGCGAAGAATTTTATGGTAGCACCATCTGCTTAAACCTGCTTGACTAAAGGTCTAGGTATCAAAGTTGAGAATGCTTCCTGAGAGAGTTAGACTGTTAAACTGTCTGTTTCTTACACAAAGCCTTTAACATGTTGGTGACAGCACCTCATTTTGTGCATTCACTTCAAATTGACAAAAAAAAAACCACTTTCTTTACTGCAGTAAGTATGATAGCTCAGGATCTACTGCTAATAGGATGACAGGGTGAATTTGAGCCTCTTTTTCAGGGTAGACTACTTTTTCATCTTGCAATTTTTTAAAAAAAAGGGTGTTTATGCATGTGTTTTGTAACATCAGCAATACAATCAGGTAACAGAGCAGATCCCAAGAAAGGAGCATCTTTCAGTAGGTGAAAAAGGAAGACAGCAAAAGGAAGAAATGCTATTTTTGGTTCAGTATTTCTTCACCAACTAAACTTGGTGTGATCTTATAACTTTGGCGGGATTTCCCACATGCCATGTCTCCATGTTAATTCATCTTGTTGCAAAATGGAGCTTGCACCTGAAGGTCTGCCTATATAAATGTTTGAGTCCTGAAAATGGTTCAGACTCTATTTAATAAACGGTAATTTGTTATCAAAATACACAACAATATCAAACTGTTGGTAGGGTAAATGGTGCTTTTTGCTTCCTAGAAGAGATCACACTAACAGGATAAATTTATCTTCAATTTATTCTGTCAGCTTTTTGTCTGTTTTTTTCAATTTTGCCATTTATATTCTGCACTGGCTATTGAGAGAATATTAGTAAGAAGTAGCACCTGAAATGCAAGCCTATGTGTTCTGATATAAAGTGAAGTACCCAAACAGCACTGCATGCTACAAGGATATTGGTGGCTCTGCCATGTTCCAGAGGGGCAATGACAAACCCCGAAAAAAATCATTGGGGTACTAAATTTTTATTCGAGTATCTGCCATTTTAGTCTGCAAATATCAATATTTAGAATAAAGAAACTC
>NW_009206554.1:0-10557 GCF_000690835.1 Fulmarus glacialis | reverse complement strand
GTTCAGCAGTTTGCACTAATGGGAGTAAGTGCAACAGCTGTAGTGAGAAAATCTTTCCGTGTCCTGATTTTATTCTTCAAAAGGGAATCTCCAGTTACTAGGAGCGTATGCTATAAATAAAGAATAGCACAACATCTAATCTAAGCCTCCTTAGAGTTGAAAAGTCTTCAAGAATTCTTAGAGGTTAATATTTTATTTTAGCACACAGAAGCAAAGCGCTGTAGTTCACTAACTTCCTCATTTTTTGAATGTCAAAAGCGAAGCAGAAAAGATAAACATGAGAGGCACTGCCAAGCAGTACTGAAGAAAATGTAGCAATGATCTTGATGATCTGAATATTCATATCTGTTAAAGGCAACACATTGGCAATGGAGAGGTATACTATTCTTCTGGAGATGCTTCTGGGGACTCTCACTTCTGCATCATGTGCATCATCTTCAGCTTCTGCCTTCTGAAGACTCAGAGAAGGACAGAGAAGATGGCTACAGGACAGTACTTCTACCTTACTGTCACAATCCTAATCAACAATTTGCTGAGGGAATATAGAAAGATAATTGTACCAACTGCAATTTTCTTTCAGCGAGCCTGATCCCATGACCTAAAGAAGACCTCCCTAATTCTGCTAGCAGTGCTGCTCCCAATGCTGCCCAGGATGCTGTTGGCCTTTGCTGCAAGGGCACATTGCTGGCTTACATTCACCTTGTCCACCAGGACCCCCAGGGCCTTTTCTGCCAAGCTGCTTTCCAGCCAGTCAGCCCCCCAGCATGTATTGGTGCATGGGGTTGTTCCTCCCCAGGCAGAGGACTTTGCACTTCCCCTTGTTGAACTTCCTGAGGTTCGTGACTGCCCATTTCTTCAACCTGTTGCGGACTCTCTGAATGGGAGCACAACCATCTGGTGTATCAACGACTCCTCCCAGTCTTGTAACATCTGCAAACTTGCTGAGGGTGTACTGTCTCCTGTCATCCAGGTCATTAATGAAGAAGTTAAACAGTATTGGCCCCAGTATTGACCCAGTATTGACCCTTGAGATATATCACTACTGACTGGCCCCCAGCTGGACTCCATGCCACTGACCACAACCCTATGAGCCTGGCAGTTCAGCTAGTTTTCAGTACACCTCACTGTACACTTACTTCATCTGTACTTCATTTTGCCTGTGAGAATGTTATGGGAGATAACTGTCTAAAACCTTACTAAGGTTGAGATTAAAAAAATCCATTGCTCTCCCCTCCCTGCATGCTCAGACAGTGTCTCTGTATTGCTCCAGGTCACCTCTCCCTGCTTCCACCTCTGGTATGCTTCCTTTTTATGTTTGGGTTTTGTCAGGAATTCCTGCAGGCCTCCTTGCTCAATTTCCTGCGGATTGGGGTGGACCATTCTTGAGTTTGGAGGAGCTGATCTTTGAAAATTGACCATCTCTCTTGGATCCTTCTCTCCAGGGCCACATCCCGTGGGACTCTTTCAAGCAGGTCCCTGAACGGGCCAAATTCTGGTTTCCTGAAATCTAGGGTCATGATCCTGCTTTTTGCTTTGTTCCTTCCTCTTGGGATCCTGAACTCCACCTTCTCATGGTCACTGCAGCCAAGGCTGTGCCAGACCTTCACATCCCCAACCAGTCCTTCCTTGTTTGTAAGTGTGAGGTCCAGCAGAGCACCTCTCCTTGTTGGCTCCTCAATCACCTTTGATAGGGATTCGTCAATCAATGCACTACCCAAACCTGTTGCATTACTTGTGCCCTGCTTTGCTGCCCCTCCAGCAGGTATCGGGATGGTTAAAGTCCCTTTTGAGGATCAGGGCCTGCAAACATTAAGTTTCTTCCAACTGTCTGAAGAGGGCCTCTTCTACTTCTTCCTGATCAGGGGGTCTGTAGCAGATACCCAGACACACCAGACAACGTTCATGTTGTTCTGCCCCAGCAGCTCCCAGTTGACTCCTCCATCCATCCCAAGGCAGAGCTCCATGCTCCGTTCCTGCTGCTGTATCACATAAACAACATTTGGTTCTGTTCTCTTCTGTCTGTTGATATACTCTATATATTGCTATGTATTGCTTTTTAAATCATAGAAGAACAATAAATAGCCATTTAACATTCATTCTTAACTTTCTATACATAGTGTATCTCAAAGTCACTTTATATTTTATCAGAAGGTCTTAAAATCTTAAAAGATTAATTCTTTTGATGAATAAAAAATAATAAATTATACAATGAAATACAATGCAGGGAATATAGTTATATTTGACCAAAAACAGATTATAGAGATAGTCTTGTCACTGTTAATAACCAGTGGTGCCATTTCTCTTACACAGCACCTCAGTGACCACAAGGCACAGCAAAAGAAACAATATACTCACATTTCTGTATATATGCTTTGTGGGTATTGCTGTGCTTGAAACCAATTTGGGAGAATATCCTCTTACTAAAATCTTGTTGTATTGGATGTACATTTATTGTTTTCCACTTTTAATGTCTGTGGGATTCTTGCTTCTTGCTTGCTTTCTTCCACTTTTAAAGTATTTTCAAGGATAAAATGATGACTGGAGATCCAGTTGCAGAGTGAGGATCTACAACGTTTCTTACACACACAATACATACATTTTACTCTTAGCTTGGAATGATAGATATAGCTTATTCGTATTTTATAATGTTTAAAAAGGAACCAAAATAAACTTCTGTTGAACACGTATCACATCATTGTTTGTACCATGGTATTCATCCTTCCAGACGTGGCCCCATTTCTTTGTCCCCATTTCTGTATTTGGTATGTATGCAGTAATTTAGTCATCGGGACCACTCAAAAGGCCCATGATTCACTGAAGACCAAAACTCCTTTCCTGTGAAAGTTTACTCATTTATACCTTTCTGTTCTAAGTAGTCCCATCATCAGTGGAAATACAGTAACTGAGTACATATGTATATTCAAGAGCCAAGAAAATCACTACAAAAAATAACTATGACATTTTGAAATGTTTCCTTTATCTAGTCCAAATTTCTGACATAGATTGTGCAGGTACAATGAACGGTTGCTTGGAATGGTACTGTCTCTAACTTGCGTTACTCTAAACATATATATAAAAAAAAATATATATGTATAATACGTATCTATGCATGTGTGTTTGTTTTCAAGCAGGAGCAAAAGGGAGGAGAGGGAAGATGCTTCGTGTGAGTGCAGCCTGTGAGAACAGGGTCCCAGGGTACAGGAAGTCTGCTGTACAAAACAGGAGATTGCATCCGGGGGGCAAATCGGTATTTGCAACGTAGGAACTATAGGCCTTGGTCTTCACTTGTTTTAGAATGAGAGCAACAAGGGATGCGTGCTAGAAATAGGTAAACTGCCTTTGAACTACCCTACAAAGAGGAATTGACTATAATTTTCTCTAAGCAACATATGAAACCAGAAAAAAATAGTAACTATTGATTTCTAGTACTTATTTTGCTTTAAGGACATAGCAATGCTTTTCACTACTCCCCATCTTTTCCTTTTATTCAGCATAAAATTTTAAAGCATGACTCTAATCTAAAAGTATACTCTAGAAAAGTATGACAGTGTTATTCCATAATCGTTATATATTCTTTTGCAAGTAAAATAGCAATGTATCTTACTATTAAATCATCTGAAAATCAAGTTGAGTTTGCTCTGGATATCAGTAAGAAAAATTCTAAATTAAAAGACTAATTAGAAGCCTTGCTGATGGGAATGTGGGCCATAATAATACCTATGCCTCTCTTGTGTTGATTCTATAGGAATAAAAAAGGACTCTTTTGTTCAATAACGTAATCTATACTTTATTATTAAATACTACTAGTCTTTGATAAAGATAAAATGTGATTTTGCATAACTTTTAAAATATGTTCACATATTAGTGTGTATATATTTTTGCAGGAATAAGTACTGTTGCTCAAATAAATTCATTATGCAGTTTTCTAAATGCTACATTCTTTCCTACTCATTCCAAGTGGGCCTTTGATTCTGCCATATGTGATGCATCATTTTACCCTGCTGATTTAGCTATCAGGAATAATTCAGTTTGGAATAATTCTGTTTTGTAGGATTCAGGGTTTATGTGTTTATTGAAAATATTAAGTATAGATTTTATTTTTCATTCATGTTTGTCTTTCCCAGACTTCCTCATAGTGTTTGGTCAACATCGACTTGGAAAGTTGATTAAACACTGGCACGGACAAGAAATTATAACCCATGAATCAAGAATAGAGGTAATTTTGCTCTTGGGGATAGGAGACAAAAAACGGAAATTCACCAGAAATTATGATGAGGAGAGCCAAGTGGAAGAGATAGAGGTCAAATCTGGTGAAGAGAAGCAGATGAGACCTCCTATGTTTATTGATATTTATTGGTTGAGATCTAATTTTTGTAAGCAAAGTAATAAATTGTAGGGCTAGAACAGAGGACAAAACTTGTAATGGATTGAAAATGTCACAAGAAATTGCCTATGAAAACTTTTGCTGGCCTATTTAAAATGGAAGTTATATGAGCTCTAAAACAAGTAGAATTGATGACTAGATTGTATGTACCTGTTGGTTTGGATTTTTTTTCAAAGAGCAAACATTTTATAGTAGAAGTATGAAACCATACTCTGTTATTCTTCCGAAATGCCTAAAGATATTGGCTTATGTCTCTTAAAAATAATGTACAGTTTTCTGCATTCATTTATGTAATATTTTACCCTCTGTGTACTCTATATAAAATAGTCACAGAAACGGAGAAGTTTGACGTTGGTTGTGATGTAGCAAAGCTTTGGTCTTAGGTAAGTAATAAGGAAAATATTTATCACAAGGAAGTTGTGTAAAAAAGGGATGAGTTTTGTATGTAGTGTACTCAAAAAGCTTTTCTTTCTTGAGTGCTGGATAAGATGATAAATTTCTGCAAGGAGAGGACTACTTGTGTGTTCCTGTAAGCCCTCTTTTGCATCAATTCCTTAGTGTTGGTAGGAGAGCATCTTTGAGGAAGACTGAGAAAGCAAAGGAGGGAGGGGATGCTTATGAGCTATTTCGATCATGCTTGAGACTTTCAGCTCAAAATCCTAGTTTATTTATCATTGATCATATTGTTCATTTATTTTCTTCAGCCCGTTGTCAGACCTGACACAGTGCTGGTCAGTTTTTCTTTCCTTTTCATTGATTTGTGTCTTTAAGAAAAAGATTTTATGAGGGGAAATGCCAAGTTTCAAACCAACTAAGAAAGAAACATAGTTCTTATCTGCTCTTGAGATGTTGACCCTAACATCCTTTTCATTAGTCTGTCTTAGAAGTTTTCAAAGCAGCTGTCTTCATCTTTTTTTCTACTTGTGGATAGGGAAGGAGCTTCTCATAAATGTCTGTGGTACATCATTTTCTACCTTCAAAACTCTTCCTCACCGAAATACCTACGGAACCAGTGACAACATTTAAGTTGCAGTCTGGCATTATCTTATAGCTAAGTAGACCTCACAGCTAGCTGTTTTTAAGAGCCATGTTTTTCCTTTGCCCCCCTCTACACTCGTGGCCACGTGTTCCCACTCTGTCTCCTGTGCCATCACTTTTACTCATCTGAGCTTGTAGTGAGACGCTTAAAGCTAAATTAGTAGAAAAACAATTGCTTTTCTATACAAGCAGTTTTCTGCCTGTTGAGTTTCACAGATTGGGAGCTGGTGAGTTTCGATGTCGAAGCACGGGAAGACAAGGGAAGGGGTACAAGAGTGGAGCAGCATTACCCTTCTTTGTCAGCACTTAGCTTTGACATCAGCTTAGCCACCTATAAACAGCGAGTATACTGAGAATACTGCTTATCACATTGATCTGCGTTGTCTTGCTATCTCCCTGGGCTCCTGTGTCTGTAACCACTTTATTTCCTTTGTTTTCTACTTTGGTTGTAAGCCTTTTGTTCAGGGGCAGCCTCTCTGTACCGTATTTGTAAACCACAACTTTTGCAACTTTGAAACTTTTTGCTGTGATGTCTACCACACCTTATCATTTTTCCTTCCTAACAGATGTCAAACTTTATTATTTATTGTTTCGGGAGGATGACACAGCCTCCACACAGCTGTTTGCTGATGTCCTTGTGAAAAGACTTAGTATTATAACATCTCCTCTGCATAACATAAATAGAGTTAATATTGGAAATAAGAACAATTTCTTTATTCTCATCTAACAGGTTGGAATTTGAGGGCTAAATACAGATCTGTTGGATACACAGAAAAAAAAATCTGTCACCAAGCTTCTAGAGGAAAGAACTGTGAGGAAAATGTATGCACTTGATGATCATGTCTGTTTGGCTTTTGCAGGTATTGTTCCTAGTGTTATTGCTCCACAACTCATTCCATTGCCGGTATGGAGTATGTAAAAGTCCTTTAAAGACTGGATTTATGAAAAACATTGTGAAGGTGGACATGGTGGTTTGGGAGATTAGTACTAGGATATGAAGGCTTGGGTTCCTGTGTAACTGATTTGAATATAGCTGAAAGACTTTTATGGGGCCAGTCGGAATTATTTTGATTTTTAAAACTTATTGGTCCCTCTTTTTTTTTTTAAATCATCTTACATGGGTCTGTTTGCATCTCATCATCAGGGACAAGCCGCTTGGATAGCAGAAGCTGCTCTGTACTGGTTGCGATGGCAATAAGCAGACTGAAAGGGACAAGAAAAGCAAACCTAGAGATCAAATTCAGCAAAACAAATCAAGATGATATTGGAAATATTCCTGGCACGTTGGAAGACAACTTTGGGCTTGAATCTGTGCTGCCGTCCTCCTCCTCTGCCCTAGAAACTACCTCTTGACATGCCCATCTCATTTATGAGACCCCTGTTCCATATATGAACTAACACTTGTGAACATTTGCCTCCGCAAGGAATATTTTCCTTCAGATGAGGATTGAATGAAGGCAAAACTGCATGGAAACTCAGCAAATTGGTTAGCAAAAGCGCCTAGAGCGTATGTCTCATCTCAATGTACAGTTCCATGTGACCACTGAACTGACTGGTCGTGGCTAGTTGCCACTGCAAGACAAAGGTCTCTGGGCTGTGCTCTTCCATTGTCACTTCTGTGCTGGCTTTGCTGCCTGGCTGAGGCATGGTATGCCAGGCTGGAAGCCTGCCCAGCAGAGAGATAAGCCAGGGAGAAAAAGTTTCTTGCAGTGTCTGACCAAGGTCGGGTGAGAGCCAGCAGAGGCTCAGGGGAAAGGGGAGCAATTCACAGAGGAGAGCCACAGTAGCACTGGCTGAGATCAGTCTAAACTCTCATACGAGTGTGTGCTCCTGAGTGCCACTTCTTCCTCCTGTCTCTGCTGTACCCTAGGCACTTTCATCTACTCCCTGGTGCCCTTTCTGATGCTTCTTTGACCCCTTGTGAGTGGACAACCCACTTCACAGGAAAAACCTTCTTCATTTGCTTGTTGAATTGATTCAATGTGCAACTGTATGAACCCCATAACTCTGTGAGGGAAGGGGGGAGTGAAGGAAGAAGTTGGTGGAGGAGATGGAACTGTCCTTTTTTGGTGGTCAAACCATTATTAACACCCACTGAGGGCACAATTTGATGTTACACCTAACCTACTGTGCATGCAAGCTGCTACTGAAGAAAATAGACCTGATGCAAAATGAATTCTTTTTTTTGGTGAGTTGCCACGAAGTTGTGCGATTGTTAAATCCAGTTCAGGGGAAGCTGCAGGAGTGTCTATGTGGAAGTGGTTGGGAAGAACAGAACTGCTGCTTTTTGTGGCAATCTCCATTTAGGTCATGCTATCAGGACGCAAAACTGTCCTCTTTGCCTGCTTTCAGAGAGATGAAAACAAAACTCAGCTTGTAAAAAAAAATTAGTTTTGAGTTGGGTTAACACACTGATCTGACTTAACAGCTGCAGAGCAGTTCATCCTAGCACAGGGAGAGAATGAGAAGATGCAGTGAGGGACAGGAGATGGGAGAATCTCCTCTCTTGATAGCAGTGTGCTCTTAGACTGGCTGATGCTGAGCATGGAGCTGCTCCCCAAGAAAGGGATTCCAAGTGATAGAAGAAATTTTCAGCTCTTCGTAATAAATGGGTGATCAAAATGATCCAACTTAAAAAAATTTAAAAATTATCTTTTACTTTTGGAAGCTGAGTGTTTTCACTGGCCTCACAAGCAGGTGAATTTGTGGGCGAATGGGAGGATGAAGAACTACACCAGTGAGTGAATAATTGACTAGGAAATTGGGAAATCAGGAACCTACTCAACTGGCTGTCAGGAAAGTTATAATGTGAAATGTGCCTTGGATTTTCTACAGTAGCTTGTAATGAAGAAGAATAAGGATGTACCTCAGCAACCCTCTCTTCTTACACGCTATTATGGTGCTGTAACCCCAATTTCCTGGTATTGTGGGGTGCAGGGAGTTGTACAATACCAAAACCATGATGTGGTACTGTAGGGAGCAGGGTACTTTTCATATGTGTTTTTGGAGGGGCTAAATCCATATTTAATTCTGTAAGTTAACTTTCTGTAAACTTAAAAATTGTTATGGCCTGAAATTTACTTAAAATTGCTGTTTCTCAGTTAGAATAAAGTTACTTCTCTGTGCTGTTTTGAATTTGCTTCTGTCTTCACCTACATTGCTTTTTCAACAGTTTCTGACTTTAAAAAAAAGTTGCAATGGGTTGCTTCTTCTTGAATAATAATTTGTTGCTAGTTAATGAAAGAGTTTTTATGAAGTCTTTATAATTATGATTATGCAGACCTGGCTGCTTGTGCCAGAATAGTGATTAACAGCGCCATAAGCTGACTGTTGAGGGTCCAGTCAGAGCAGAATATACCACACACTGCTTTGCAACTTTAGCAGGTAAGCAGTTTGACACTTCTAGGTTTCCACTTAAAAGCATCAGATGATCCTGAGTATTGAAAACAAACTGATTGTTTCTATTATTATCTGTAAAAAAAGGAAGTCAGGTTACGTTTTCTTTGCACGACTTCTTAAACAAGTGAATTATCACTTCAGAAAAATAACTTTCACAAGAAAATAATCACTGTTATGAGCTCTTTTATTTTAAGGAGCACTAGCAAACATAACTGTTCCTCATATGTATAGATCTGTGAAGAACTTTATTGTATAATTTTGAAATAATGCAGAGAGGCCAAACAATATTGTTGTATAAACATATAAACTTAAAAAGAAAAAAACAAAATCCCTTACAGAGGAGAGCAATGTGAAAGGCCAAATTGAATGTAAAACTCACAGATTCTTATTTTCAAATACTAAAGACTAGCAGAACACCTGTGAGCAGGCTGATTGATTGCAACTGTCTGAGATGTTCCTTCAAATCTGTTCACAACTGTGCCTGAGATCATGTTAAAGGATAATCTGATTAAGCCTTAATTCCTGTAGTCTGTGTGGTTTTAACAGGGATTAATTTCTTTACAGTGCAAGCCTGTTTTGCCTTAGTTACTTGCGTGTGACTTGAATGGAGTTGTGCAACTAGAATACTGACCACAAACTAACTTCTGAAGATCAGAAATAAGCTGTTTGTGTATAGGAAATGAAGAGTTTTATGGTGAATGCCTGTATCCAGCCTTTTCAGTCTTGTGCTTTGCTTGTGTGTTGGGCCAATAAATGTCTTGATTTTCTGGGATGCCAAACGTGGTCAGCTTTCCACAGTGCTGCACACAAAGCAATGGCTATAGACGTTTTGGTATGTCTGCCTTGACTGTGGGCTTTGATAGCAGCAGGAGTCCTGAACTGCACCAGACAGATCCATCTGGTACCTACCAGTCTTGGAAGGTAAGTGTCAACTTAATATATGTATTTTGTCTGTAAGTAAGTAAGTAAGTAAGTACTGCATATATGGACTGTATGAAGAATCAATTCTATGCATTAAAAGTTTTTGCATAGTCCGTTGTGCTAGTTTTGGTTGGGATAGAGTTAATTTTCTTCACAGAAGCTAGTATAAGTCTATGTTTTGGATTTGTCTCTGACATTGGATGTTGAATTCTGAACCAAACATCGACAGGATCAAAAGGAAGGTTCAAGCTGACTAGGTCACTGAAGCATACTTGGTTTTGGAAATAAAGTTATAATAAGCTATAGCAAAAATACATAGCAGATGTAAAAACTTTACAAAGGCTTGATACTTGCTGCAAGAAATGGTAGCTTGTTCATACAGGAAAAAAAAAAGTCCATCTGAAATGCATGTTGTGTTTCTTTGTGATTCTTTTGTTCACATCGCTTTTTACAGAAACTTTTCTGTATGGATACTGAGAACTCACATACCAGCTGTATTTGAAAGAACACAGACAGCAACTAGGCCGTTCAATTTGGAGTTTTTATGCCAGAGAATTTTAAGTCTTGATCATGGGGTTTTGTAATTGACTCAAGCAGGACTGGAACAAATATGGTGAACCCTTCTGTGTACAGTCTGTTCACCCTAGAAGCTCTCCCTACCAGCGTTGCAGCTGTGCCCCTGGAAGCAATAGCGAGAGAGCAATCTGGATGATTATATTTAGGCTTCCATTCCAACTGCAGGGAAACTGTTGAATATGTTGGTTGGTCATGGAGGCAATGACCAAGAGTACTATTATTATTATTATTATTATTAT
>NW_009206553.1:1829-2560 GCF_000690835.1 Fulmarus glacialis | reverse complement strand
AAGCGGGAAACCCCCCCTCGGCTCACCCCCCCCAGCCTGTCCTCGCCCAGCACGGGGGACATCGTGGCTTTTTGGTGATGGGACTGAGGTAGTGTGGGGGGGGCTGCGCTGGCTGAGAGCACGGAGGGGGTGGCACTGCTGCACTGCAGCGCAGCCAGGGCTGCAGCTGTCTCCATCCTGCCCCAAGGCTGGAGGAAGTTGGGGAGGGGAAAGGTGATGGCAAGGCTGGGGGACACCCTGCCTTGCTGGGGGCTGGGAGCCTGGAGGGCTGAGTGGTGCCACCCCCCAGAGCCAGCCCAGGGTTTTTGGGGATGGGGCGGATGGTGCCCTGCCCCAGGAAGCATGGTGGGACCTGCGCCTGCTAAGCCCCCTGCAGCGTGTGCAGGGAGGTCAGCTCGGGGGTCCCAGGCCCTGTGCCAGTGCCCGGCTGGACCCCAGGTCCCGGGCCTGCTGCAGCCTCCCACGAGTGTCCGGTACGGGGCACGCTTGGGGAGCAAAGCTGTGGGTGCTGCCCGGCCCCCTGCCCCACAGCAGGGCAGTGGAAAGCCAGGAGGGTGGTCCTAGACCCAGTGCTGGCCCAGCTCTTTTTTCCCCCACCACAACACCTGGGAGCAGAAGAGGCAAACCCCCATCCCAAGGGCTGCGCTGCGCCAGCAAAAGCCTTTTCCTGAGCCCCGGAGCAGCTCGGGGCGAGGAGGGGGTGTCGGCAGCGCCGAGAGGCGCTGCGGGGC
>NW_009206553.1:1436-1813 GCF_000690835.1 Fulmarus glacialis | reverse complement strand
AGCAGGGCCCTGCCAGTGCTCGGCTGCCCCACAGGCAGCAGGACCCTGCTCTGGTCCTCATCCCCCCCCGAGCACCATCGCAGCCCCTGTCGCTCCCCGCGCACAGACCACACACGTTACACAGGTTTACAAAGCACATTGGTTGAAGGAAACTGAACTCAGTGAAAAGATAAATCCAACCACGCGGCACGTCTGAAAAAAATAAATTACTTTCAAAATACCATCATTTGCTCAAGTTGAACAGGGTTTGCCTTCCTTTAAATACATCGCTCGCTACAGCTGCTCTATACCCAGAGCTGCTGCTTCCTCTGAGCTTTGCCATTAGTTTGTAAGAAAATATTCTGTTTTGTATGTGCCCCGTGGCCTCGCGCAGGTTG
>NW_009206553.1:847-1395 GCF_000690835.1 Fulmarus glacialis | reverse complement strand
AGCGGGCCCGCCCTCGCCTGTCTGGGAGACGGGGAAGGGCAAGAAATGCAAACCCACCTCCTCCCACGGGCAGAAGGGCTTCTGCCCCATGGGGCGCTCGGGGTGGGGAGCAGGGGGCTGGCTGGGCTGCAGCCCCAGCACAGCCATGGGGGAGGACCCAGGAGGTAGAATAATTAGTAATGCTCATCATCTTCTGGGACGTGCCTTCCCCTGCCTGCAGCTTCAAGTACGCTGGATGCTGGAGTACAGGCAAGGGTGAAGACGGAGGCCAGGTCCTGGCTTGCCACCGCGCGGTGGGGCAGGCGGGCAGGAGCAGAGCGAAGGGAGGTCAGCGCCGGGCAGGAGAGCTGCAGGCAGCCGGTGCACAGCTCGGCGCTCCCTCTCTGGGGGTGGTGGGGAAGGAGAGAAGGACCCCAGCCATGGCAAGAGCTCCACCGAGGCTCTGCACGGGTCTGGCAGCAGCTTGGAGCAGAGCCCTCGCTGCAGCAGCTCGGCGTGCCTGTGGCAGGCAGCGACTGCTGGCCTGTGGCACCTCCCGCTTCTGCTCC
>NW_009206553.1:0-737 GCF_000690835.1 Fulmarus glacialis | reverse complement strand
TGCTGCCCTGTGCCACCTCCAGCTTCTGCTCCTGCCTTCGCCCTGGCAAAGGTTTTTGGACATCCCTGTTTTCTCCTTCACCAAGCTCAGCTGGAGCACCCCCCTCTCCAGGGGCGGTGGTGCAGGTCTAGCTGGGTGCTCTTACCACGCAAAGTCCATGCAGGCCCTGGGCAGCCTCCTCCAGCCTCAGCTACAACATGTTGTAGTACGCCATCTCCTTCATGGCCTGCTCGGTCAGGGCATGCTCATCCGGAGGGTTGCCCACCCCCCCGTAGCCATAAGAGTTCTCCTCCTCGAAGTCATCCATCTCCTGCTGCCCGTCCAGCTCGGTGTGGTCGGCCCCGGCCAGGTCCATCATGTACAGCTCTGCTCGAGCCAGGTCACTTGTGGGGGGCACTCGGCTCAGAGGATCCCCAGCCACGCACCGCAGCAGGGATGGGTTGCTGGCAGAGCGCTGCCAAAGTGGACCCGGCATGTGTGTGCTCGCTCCCGACCGGCGCCTGTGCCACACGCGGGGGTCTGCAGCACCCGTCCCACCGTGGGGGCTGGGGGAGGCGAGGAGGGGACGGCAGCGCAGGAAAGGCATCCACCCATCGCCGTGCTCGCGCTCCCTGCCTGTGCCGTGGTGCTGGGCACCGGCTGCGGCTCAGCCAGGGTGGGAGTTGTCTGAGGTGGGGAGGAAGAGAAAAGGGCAGGAACGGGGGATCCTGCTGCGTCCCCCAGGACGTGTTCGAGGT
>NW_009206552.1:9134-9350 GCF_000690835.1 Fulmarus glacialis | reverse complement strand
CCAGCCCCGGCCCCCCACCGCCTGCGCAGCCAAGAGCCCTCCCGTGCTCAAGGCTCTCCAGGAGGGGGAAGCAGATCCCTCAGATCTACACCTCCCCGCGGCCACCCAAGCCTCACTGGCCACCTCAGGCCCCAGTCATCATCCTGCAACAGGGTGAAAAGTTATTTGGCAGATAGCAAGCCAGCAGCAAGGTCTCCCGGCAGGCAGAGGACCCGG
>NW_009206552.1:6135-9040 GCF_000690835.1 Fulmarus glacialis | reverse complement strand
ACACAGCAAAGACTTCGCCGGGCCCCCTGTTTTTGGCCAAGAGCTGCTGCCCGTGTTTGTTTTGGATCCCAGCCGACGCAGTGAAATTAGAGAAGCACCATACTCTAGAAAAATCAGTATTTCATTAATTAAACCTGTGCACTTTTGCAGTGGGCCTGCACTCATATTTATGAGGGTAAAAACGATGTACACATCCCTCCTGGCTTTTTCCAGCAGCAGGACCCGCCAGCACGCACGTCCCCTTCCAGCACAGACCCTCCTCAAAGGTCTGCAGCTTCCAGCCCTGGGACACTCCCACCCACAGCACCACTTCTCCGTGGCTTTTGCAATAAAATGCCATGGCACACCTTCTGCCTTCCAGGAGCCGTTTCACCTGGAGCACCCTCAGGGAAGCAGCGAACAATGCCTGGGAAGAGCACAGCAGCCCAGCAGCCTTCACGGTGCGTCCGGAGGACACCCTGCTGCCCTCATCAACCTCAGCAGGGCAGAGCATTCGCCCAGGCCTGCCAAAAGCTGGAGGCACTTCCAGCAGCAACTGCGGTCGAGGCAGGCAGGAGCCGGCCAGGACCCTCTCCCAGCCTCTGCCCGGCACGTCCACCCTGTGCCCATCTGAGCCTGCCTCCAGGCTGCAAAAGTGTTTCTGCTGGGGCAGAAGCAGCCGCAGAGGAAAACACCCACTGCTCGAATCCCTCAAACGCCTCCAGTCCGCAGCCGTGGCCCAAAAAACACTTGTCATTTTCCTCATTCCTTTCTATTTAGTTTAGTTTCGTCATCATAAAGATCCAATTTATCTCTGTTGACACAGACATTTTCTAAGGAGAGTTCTCTCTTCTCCGAGGACTGTATTTTAATAATTCACTCAGCAGCCATGAACAGCAAAGCTCCATTTCCAGCCGCAGGCATCCCTCCCGTGCGGTGACACCGGAGCAGCCCAGCCAAGGTGGCAGTTTTGAACTCGGTGCATTGCAAACCCGGCCAAGCAGGCTCAGACATCTGCTGTGCAAGCTTGCTTGCAAGCTGATTTGAGCAGCGTGTGAATCCACAGTCTGGGATACCCAGAGCCCAACTTCCAGGCTCCTCCTCACCAGCAGCTGGCTTGCTCCAGATTTTGTTAAAGGGGGAAACCTGCTCTTGTTTCAGTGCATCTGCTCAATGCCACCCCGTGCTCCTCTTCCGTGCATGCCTGCCTGGGGAAGCCAGCCTCGCCGGCACGCTCCAGCCCTCCGTCCCAGAGGATGCATCCCTCTGGGAGCCGCAGGGCAAAGGGCCCTCCTGCAACACCTCCAGGGCCGGCTACTTTTCCAGTCCTGCAGCATTTAGACATCTCTCGCGGCTGCAAGTCTTTACCAAGTGCTGTCACCAAGAGGCTGCTAGCAAGGTGGGACGGCTCCGTCCCAGGCGAGCAAGAGGAGACCATGGGCAGCAGGAGGTGAAGGCAGCAGATGGAGGGCCAGGCTGAAGCAGGCTCAGATCAAAAGGTGGTGGTGGGAGGAATGCAAGAAGCCAGGTGGTGATCTACGAGAGGACTAGAAGTGGGGACGTCCCCGTGTGCTGTCACCCAGCTGCTCTCCCAGCAAGCAGGGGTGTCCCACTCTCAGGCTGGGCAAGCGATTCTCCCCGGCACAGCAAGGCCACAGGGGCTGTGGCATCCAGGTGCTTTGGGAATTTTCCCAGGTTTTCCTCACCCTTACAGGGACTAATCCATCCAGGATCCCCATTTGCACCCTCTGGTGCCAAAACCTTCCTCTGGCCCCTCTGCCAGCTCCCACCCTTGTACCTCCAGCCCACAACAGCCCCTCTGACCCATCCTTCCCACAAAGCAAGTGATTGGATCTCAGGGTGACAACGGACTGTCGCATTAACACAAACGCTCACTAGAAGCGGAAAACACACAACCCCTAAGAGTCTGCGCCGAACTCCAGATCTCTTATAGTCAGGGATGCCATGACACGCCACTCTAACAGTTGGCTCTGCACAGCCATGCCCTCTGCTTCAGGGGCTGGTGATGCAGGGTGTGAGATCCAGACGTTAATGGGGGGAGCGGCAAGGGGACCGGCTGTTCAAGTTCCCAACGTGACAGCAGCTCGCTCCTCGCAAGTGAAGCGGTCAGCCAAGTGCAGGGCCTTCACGCCTTCAAGTGTGGTCCACATGAAAAACCCCGACTCCCCACCCTCAACACCAAGTTCTGTATTACTTCTCTGAAAGCAGACACGTACATGAGCATTCTCTGGGAAGGGGCAAAGCAAGAGGACCCAGCTCCTCACCACAGCCTGCTCTGAACCCCGGGCCTTTGCTGGGGTCCTCCCAAGACCACGCTAGAGACTTTTGTCACAGCCTCCAGGACCCCATCGATGCTCTCCAGCAGCCCCGAGCCCTCTGCAGGCAAGAGCAGCAGAGTCCTGGTCCAAGGGGCACCGACGCTCAGCCCTGAGCTGGGATGCGGTCACCTCCCCAACAGACTCTGCCTGAGGGTATGGCGAAAGCTGACAGCCGCCTGTGACACCTGACCAGGGTTAAGCAACTGAAACATGGCCAGCAATTAGCAATCAATCAGCAGCCAAGAAAGAAGCAGCTGAAGAGAGAGGCTGGTTGCAAGTGCTGCCAAAGCTCTCGGATCGCAGGATGCCCTCCTCCTCCTCCTCCTGGCTGGCTGCTCTTAGAGCAAGCTGAGAGAGTCCCTCCTGCGTGCCTTCGGGTACATCCTTGCCGCACGCCTTCCTCTGACGCTGCACCGAGCGGAGATGGGAAGCAGCCTCTCCTCCGGGACCAGGACTCTGCTTTCTGCCCTGTCAAAGTGCACAGCCTGGTCCCCCCCAACATCAACTGCTCTTCCAGCTGCCCCAGGGCCAGACGAGCCCCCCAGAGAGCTGGGACAGAGCAGGCCAGTCGGGGGACGAGGGAGCTG
>NW_009206552.1:0-6054 GCF_000690835.1 Fulmarus glacialis | reverse complement strand
GTCGTGTTTGCACATTCACACCGGTCTGGTGGCCAATTAGCTCAGCAAAAGGCAGCAGCATTGTCAGGGAATCCCAGCGCCAGGCACAGCGATCACCTCCTTGCAAGGCCACAGGCAATCCCACGGCTGAGAGGACCTGCTGCCACCCCGACCCACAAGTCGCCAGCCAAAGCTCTGAGCTGCAGCCTGCCCGGGCGAGCGCAGGCACGGGCTGCACGCAAGCCTGCCGAGCGCAGGCAAGTCCTTGGGGGAGGCAGAACAGAGATGAGGGGGGAAAAGCCCCGTTCTGGGCCACCACAAATCATCCAAGCACCGTTGACAGCCATCCCGTGTCAGAGCTTTCCCGGCACCCTCCAAAAGGGGACCAATCCCCTTGCGAAGGGGCAGCAAGCTCACCACACCCTCCCGCCTCGGCCCCCCTCTAGCACAGGGCAGCAGGGAGCAGAGCCAGGGAGGTGATCCCCGCCCAGGGCCCTCCTCCAGTTTGACAGCAAACAGCTGATAACTACTTTTTTGAGCGTGTTTTGTAGCTCCTACCCTAAGGCCAAACTCCAACATGACTGTTGCCAAGGGAACAAGCTCTTTGCTTTGACAGTTCTGTTTTAAGGCTCTCCCGCCTGCCCAGCGAGGTGTCTCAGAAATGGTTGCTTCAGAGGCCCTGGTACATCGCTTGTTGCTTTGCAGGCATCTAAACACTTGCAGCAGAGCTCTGCCCAAGCTGGCATGAGAAACTCTCACTCCCAACTGTCCGAGGATTAAACACACAGGGTTGTGTAAGAGGATATTTATAACAGAAATAAGAAATGGGGAAACCCTGGAGCTCTGCTCCCCTCCTAGGGGACAGCATGCCTGGCAATGGGCACCAGACACTAACGCCTCCTCCTGACTTCAGAAAGACAGGGGGGGAAGAGCAATTTCGAAAGATTAAAATACAGGTTCAGTCCCGCTGCACTTTCAGGTGACTGCAACGGATGCTCTGTTGTGCCCAGCTGCAACAGGGAGTCCCACCTCTCAGTGGATGCCCAGGGAGAACGGAGCGCGCTCAGCTTTGGCTGTGGCCCACCAGGTCATCTCAGTTGTTGCATGGTCTGTCCCTTTTGGAGATGAAGTCCCCAGCATCACAGGGAGACAGAAAAAAAGCCAGAAACCAAAGCTGGTGAGATGTGGCGAGGCAAAACAGAGCCCCCCAGGGAAGTGCCACGATGCCGACCTGCTACTGCGTTCATCTGCTCGGGATGAAGCTAAGAGCAAGCTAAGAGCAGAGCCCTGCAGCACGCAGCCAAGGCAGGAGCACCGCTGGCAGTGCGCTGCACCGCTGGGCCCATCTCCTCACAGCTTCCCCTGCACATCAGACCAGGGGGGAGCAGAGCGCAAGCCTGACGGCAGCAGAAAGGAGCACGAGGAGTTGCTGCCCGGGGCACAGCGGCCGTACAGACACTGCCAAACACATCCCACCTCTGGAAAACAGGTCCCCAGGGTGCACGGGGTCCCAACTGTCTTCCAGTATGGTCAGCCCTGCACTTGTCTCCAGACTGAGAAAGTGAACCCAGCTCCCGTGCAGCATCTGCGCAGCGGATGGCCCAGGAACGCCTGCTGCTCCCTGCGCCGCCGGCCACTCAGACCAGAAGTGTCAGAATTCGCTTTCCCTGGAAACGGTGGTCTGAAAGCAGCAGCAAAAGCAGCAGTCTGGAGAAGCTAATGCTCCACATTGGGCTTGCCAGTAAATACACTATCTGAAGCATTGTAAGGTGAGGAAGAGCATCTGTAGACGGAGCACTGCCTGGAGCATCACCTGCGGAAGGGGCAGGTCCCCTTGAGCAGGACCCTGCAGCAACAAGGGGAAGTTCACAGCTCTGCTGCTCCACAGACACAGGCAAACTCCAGGGTCACCCGGAAAGATGCTGCTGTCTGGCTCTGTGGCAAGCATTGCTGCCCTTCAGCACATCCCTGTGACACCGAGGAGCCTCCGCAATCCCCGAGCTGTGGGAGCTGCAGCGTCCGATGCCTGCCCGTGCGCACACTGGTCCCTGTGCCCTCAGCCCGCATTACAGCGGAGGCAGAGCATGACGCCAGGCAGGTGACTGGAATGGTTAAACATATTCCTGCCCAGCCCTCACTGCGCGTCTCGGCTTCTCCGCCTCCCTCCGCTGTTATTGACTGCTCGTTTTAGGTAGCCTCGTCTGGGTTAATGCTTCTGGCATCAGCAGGGCTGCCCAAACACAACACATGGCATTACCGCATCCGACTCCTACCTCGCTCCTCTCCTTTCCCCCCAGCCAGCCCAGCGCCCGCCCAGCCCAGCAGTGGCTGCGACAGTGGCAGAGGGGCCGAGACAGCCCTGGGTGAAAGCAGGAGCTCTTTCAGAGAGGGATGAAGAGCCTCGTCCCCCACCTGCCCTTGCAGGCAGACGGAGGAGCCACGGCACCAGGAGATCACTTACACCTCACCATCACAGGTTGATGAAGGCTCTGCTGCATCACTGCATGGCTGCAGGTGCCTGGCCAAGAGCAGAGGGGAGAGAACTGGACCAGATGGTTCAAGCTGAGCTGACCCAGTAATTCAGAGGAGGAGGATCAGATACATCTGACTACGTGGGTGTTACAGCCCTGGCGTCACCTTCAGGGTTCCATGGAGTCACTGAAGAGCCAAGCAACGAGGAGGCAATCCAATCTGTGCAAACGCAGCACCAGACGACCTGCATGGCCAAACCATTGCCTGGGCTGTAAAAGCAGCCTGGAAAGCAGTTCAGATGGAGACAAGGCTGGGCACCAGGGGTACCACGCCAAATACCAGCACAGGGAGCAGAGCACTTCCCAGGAGGCATCTGCACAAGCAGACCACGCTCCGCAGCGGCTCTCACACAGCGGCAAACACAGGGGCCCCAGGAGAACCAGCCCAGCAGCACGCAAGCAGAGCCCACCAAGCTCCAAGACTACCACACTGGCACTGCCACCAGCAGAGGCACCTTGGACACATCCTGCACCACCTCCTCCCTCATGCTGCTGCTCTCCCGTGAGGACCTGAATGGCCACGTGACACCCTGGATTGGAGTAAAACCAGGCTAAAACCAACCTAGTGAAAACAAACAAGAATGTTAGCTCTAATGCAGATTCCTCCATCTGGCTAAGTGCCTGGCCGTGCCAGCACCAGGGTGACTACCCAGATGCAGACGCCTCCAGTTACTCCGGCAATTCCAACACCCCTGGCGAGGCGAGAACGTCAGGCAGAGGGAGAAGAGGCAGCATCTAGCACACAGGAGACCTCACAAGCAGGGAATCCTGGGCAAGCAGGGTGCTTCCCTCCATCTCCTTCCAGAGAAGGAAAGGTACCCACCCTTGGGAGGCACTCAACTCGTGCTTCAGCAGCAACACCCCAGTCTGGTGGGTATTACTCCTCTGGCTGGCAGACCAAGCTGCCACGCTCCCAGCAAACACCCCGGCCTCAGTGTTGCAGACCACGCCAAAACCTGAGGCATTATCGGCACAGCGGCAAAATTCCTGTCCCACGGCAGCAGTGCCAGCACATCCCTCACCGTCTGGGTATGCGGTGGTGCAGCTCTGCAGCACTTGATCCCGTGTATTGTCTTAAAATCCAGCACTGCCTGTTGAGCCTAACGCGTTGTGCCAGACAGCTGAGTGGTGGCTTTTGCGTTTTCCGTCCGGCTCCCTCCGCCCGGCTGCTTGCAGAGGGATGCTATCCTCTGGCTGACGTGCTGATCCCAGCTGCATCGCCGCTGCGAGAACAGCTCACTTCCCCCAGGCAGCTGATCAGAGTCATCCAAAATCAGGCCATCCAGGTATCGAGTGATGCAGATAGGTCGCGCTCCCTCTCCTCATGCCTGCACACCACCGCCTCATCAGGGATGTCACTGCTTCCTCTACTTTAGTGCCAAGGGCTTGTGCTGGCACAGAAAAAGACTTGTAGCATGTGGTGAGCCCTAATGACATGTGAGAACAGGGCATTTGCACACATTAGTTGGGTAAAAGCACTACCGTAAGCAGCAATCAAAGGATTATGTTAGCTTCAGACAACTACCGGGCTTCCACCATGCACTTCTGCACACCAGGGCTCTCTCCCCAGGGTCTCCCGGTCACGGGCCCCGGTCCAATGCTTCAGGCTGGAAGTCGCACACCGCCTCCCGCAATCTGGCTCAGGACCAGCGCTGACATCTCCCCAAAGCTTCTCCCGAGGGAGCAGGACTACAGGACCTGCAGCCATCATCTGCTCTAGAGCTGGAGATGGTAAGAGCCCTGTGGGAGTCCAAACCTCTCTCCCAGCCCTGTGCTCCTACCACTAGACACTGTTCCCACACAGGAGGGCAGGGTGGGCGATTTCTTAGAGAAAGGACACCAGCTGGAAGCAGAGGGCATTTCCCCAAAACAGAGAAAGCTCCTCCTGCGTGGTCTGGCAGAGCAGACACCTCCACCAGCTTCAGAAAGATGAAGCCACCTTCCAGGAAGAGGATCGTCTCCTGAACCTGCCTCTCTGCAAACGTCAGGCAGGGAGCTCATCTTGCCTGGCTTCAGACATCTCAAGATGGTCCCCAAGCTCTCCTCAGCCAACAGGGAGGCATGGGCACAGCCTCAGCATCTACAGGAAGAGACAGAGCATGCCCCTCTGCTGGTCAGGCAGACCCAGCTCCAAGACACTCAACATTGAGGCTTCTCCCAGAAAGAGAAACACACGCAATGAGTGGAGCAGCTCTGGTACAGTGGGAGGTAACTGATGTGAGACCTGAGCTCAGCTCCCTGCTGTGCCACTGAAGCTGCCCAGCTCCCCCCTCGCTGCCCCAGGATGGTGGTGCTCCTTCTGCTGCACATCGAGGGTTGCTCAGAGCCCGCAATGCCGGTGCCGCAGCAGGATAAGGTTGCTACCGAGCACAGGGAAAAACAGCCCCAAGAAGTCTGGTTTTGGCATGTTGGGGCTTCCCATGGGACAACAGTAGGGCACTGTTCAAACAAAAGGGTTACACAACTCTGGAGAGGAATAACTCCACGGGGGGAATAATACTCACAGCAAAGACAACCACGCATCCAGCCCAAACACTCAGAAATCTGCCGACAGCAGCACAACACCAGCCAAGTGCACAAACACGGCCCCGGTGTGAAGCACCAGTGCTTCCAGCGCCCAGGCGGCTTCAAGGGGCTCTACGGTTGTAGCTTTGAAATCCAGAGCGCTGGAGGAGCGTTTCTTCAAGGAGAGGAGACAGCTACTCCATCCCTGCCCCGGGGAAGAGTGCTGCGGAGGGGCTTTCCGAGCCGGAGAACCATGCTGGGAGCTGATGGCTGAGCGGCGCAAGGGTAAGGCACTGATCGCGAAGACATGCCAGCATCTTCTTTTCAAGCATCTTCCAGCCATCTGTCTCCCCTGCTCCCAAAGCTTTCTGGGGGCCCATTTGTCTCCCTGCGTCGGACAACGGAGAGCCTGGCAACTCATGGCCAGGGCTGGGCCACAGCAGCAGGAGGAAATCTTGCAGTGTCATCATCCAGGCTGCATCCTGCCCTAGGACTACACGCAACTTCAGGTCATGGCCACCCCTCCTCCTGTGAGCACTTGCCGGGCGGCTCAGCCACCCCCTCCTGCCTGGCTCCGACCCACATGCTGAGCATCGCCATGGGCAGGGTGCCAGGACATCCCTGCGCCATGGGACTGAGCATCACCCACACCCAAGTGACTCTTTCGGGCTCTTGTGGGAGGACCATGGCTGCAAGCAGAATAAATCCCGGGATTCGTGGATGGGAACGCAGTCATCAACCTGCCTCAGAGCGGCTCTGCCTGTGACAACCGCCTCCTCCAGCAAAGGGACAGTCCGCGGGGGAGGCACCTGCTGGGGTGGGGGGCTTGCTTCTCACGCCAGCACGGGCAGCCCAAACCGCGGGCAGGAGGCTGCCAGGTTCAGACCTCTGACCCTCTGCACCACGCTCCCTCCACCACAACCGTCCTTGCGACCCCTGATCCCGGGGCCACATACCAGAGTTGCCTTCCTGCTTCCAAGGAGCCATGGGCAGGGACTCGGAGGGCGACTGGACCCTCTCCCGCTGCCAGCCTCTGCAA
>NW_009206551.1:0-1715 GCF_000690835.1 Fulmarus glacialis | reverse complement strand
CCCAAGTGTGGGAACAGCCCTCCGCCCTCCCCCAAGCCCTCCCCCGGTACCATTCCTGTGTGTGGGGACGGCCCGCCCAGGCACCCCTGGCACTGTCCCCAAGGGACAGCCCTGTCAGACCCACCTACCCCACACTTGGGACCACCACATGGATGCCCTACATGGAGACAGTTGACTCTGCCACTGACACTGGTCCCTGCCCCCCAGGCGCAATCCCCGTCAGTGGGGACAGCCAGCCTCAGCAGCAGTGGACCCGGGGCGGGACCCTGCCTGGCAGCACCGTCCCAGGCTCTCACCTCGCCCCGGTTCTCCACAGAGCCCTGGCCCTTGCTGTTGGAGAGCTGTTGGATGCAGTTGTTGACGGCGATGCTGCTCTTGCCAGGTGCCAGGTCCTCCTCAGGGATCTCCACCCAGCCCAGCGAGCGCACAGCAAAGCACTGAGCAGAGACACATGGGGCTTCAGTGCTCGGCCAGCACAGCCACCCCCATCCTGCGCCCCTCGCCGTGCCAGCGTGGTCACCCCTGCTCTTGCTCCCATCTCTATCCCTGCCAGCTGCTGCCTGCCCCCTCCTCTGCCAGCCCCAGCCCACGATGCTGCAGTGAAGCCCCTGGGTGCGGTACCTTGGAGCTGGGCTCTGCGCTGTGCTGGAAGTCATCTCCGTGCCAGGGCAGCGAGGTCCTGTGGAGGGATCGGGCAGTGAGGGGATGGCTCCCACTCAGCAGCATGGACATGGGGCACCCAGCAAAGCGCTAGGATGCCCTGGCACTGGCAGACCCCCATGCCACTAGCTGGGAAGCATCCCACAGAGGGTCCCGTTGGCTCCAACGTGTGGGGCTGCTCTGGTGGGGGGTTCCGGGGCCCAGCACCCAGCAGTCGAGGGTCAATGGTGCCCTGCAAGCCAGCAGAATGCATGGGCAGCCCTACCTCCGGGACAGCGAAGCCATGGGGCTGGGAATGGGCCTGTCCTTTGCCGAGTGCTTCGCCGTGGGGGCCTGGCAGTCCTGGGAGAGAAGAGGAAAGGGGTGAGGGCAGCAAGAGAGGCTGTCAGGGGGCACCAGATAGGAGCCCTCTCCTCCAGGACAGCAGCGCCTCAGCTTGTGGGCATCCCATGTAGCCAGGATGAGGCCAACATGGGGCCTACTGGAGCCTTTCAAGGGGCTTAACCCTGGCCAGGAATGGGCTGAGCAGGACTTTGGGGTGACAGAGACAGGCCTGCTCCAAGGGGAGGCTGGACCACTGATGCCCAGAGGGCCCTTCAGCAGACTCCTGCCAGGGGGTGGGATCCAAAACTAGCCCTCACCCCCCTGCCCACATCCCCTACCATTCCCTGGAGTGTCTCCTCTCCATCAGCTTCCGGGCGCCCTCCTGCTGCCACTGTGTCGTGCCGGTTGGCACATGCCAGTAGTAGGTGCCCAGAGAGTCACGGATTTTCCTCCAGCCTGGGGGGAGGTCAGGGTCCGTCTCCAGGCTCTGGTCGCTCCAGAGGTTGTCTGTGCAGAGGGACAGTGTGAGGCGGGGAGGGGGGAAGGTCCCCCAGCTGCAGGGCACCCTGAGAAGCGAGCAGCTTCACCCAGCAGTGAAAGGGTCCTGCGGTGGCCTCTGGGTGCAGGGCTGGGCACGTGGCCCAGGAAAGAAGCATGGCGAGGGCAGGCTTGGCACGATGCCAGAGAAGCTGCGGTAGCGGCGGACCCCAGGCAAGTGTGATCAATGCCAG
>NW_009206550.1:0-4573 GCF_000690835.1 Fulmarus glacialis | reverse complement strand
GGGCGCGGGGCGGCCTCCCCTCCGCAGCCCCCGCCTGACGCCCCACTGACCGCTTCCCTTGCAGGTACACTGGACACTACTTTATAACCACTCTGCTCTACTCGTTTTTCCTGGGTTGCTTCGGAGTGGATCGATTCTGCCTGGGCCACACTGGGACCGCCGTGGGGAAACTCCTGACTCTCGGAGGACTGGGGATCTGGTGGTTTGTGGATCTGATTCTCCTCATCACCGGCGGGGTGGTGGCCCAGCGACGGCAGCAACTGGTGCACCGTGTACTGAGAGGAGCAGAGCTGAGCCCAAAAAGAAGGTAACGGCGTCTCCGCAGGCCTGGAGACGGGCTCCCCAGCTTGTTCTGCAGCGTCAGAACAGACTTCTGCCTTGCGCAAACATGGATTTACAAAGCTGTAACTTAACGTGCAGAACAATTATTCTTGTTAATTCCTCTGTACAAACCTTGGACACAAAATTGTTCAGTATATATTTTGCTTGTTTAAAATAATCTGGATTTCCCCCCCCCCCCTTCAAGCAGTAACAGTTTAAGAAATCAGACCTTGCAAACACAGGTGGTCAAACAAATCTTAATAAAGTCTGGAAGGAGCTGACTCCACGTACTTTCAGTACTAGTAGAGTGCATACAGCCACGTAGAGATGCAGGCCACTAGCGTGTGGTTCTGTGTTACTAGACTTTTCAAACCTTTACAGTTGAGTAACCTAACACAAAGTTATACTTTGTGGCAAAGTGACGAGCTCTAATTGTACATTATTTGTTTAAAACCGTGTTCACTGGCTGCAGGGGAAGCTGGGTTAGATTTACTAGAACGTTCTCCCTTTGGAGAATGTTACTTCCCACTCTTGCAGGCAGGGAAAGCCACAAAGCAGCAAATAGTCACCATTCAGGCTCCTCAAAAGAAGCACTAGTGTCCATTGATTAACTCTCCCTATCATGCTTGTATTCTAGAAACATCATCTATAGGACACTGCAACCACTCCAAAGTACATGTTAACCTAAAATTTCCTGTTTCTCCTCCTGTCCCCTGCCCTTCATAGTAAGTAAGTGTGCTTTTCAAAACATACTGCACCGTGCTGCCCATGGCAGCAGGTTGCATTCCCTTTCCCCGCTGCTGGACAGTTGTATTCTTTAAAACCCGTGACAATTCAGTGACAACCATTTGTGTTTTACAAAACTGTTAAATACCAGCTTTGCCTCATTAGTGACAGAGGGCTCGTTTCCACCCAGAGCTGCAGGGAGCTGTCGGAGAGCAGGGAAGGGGCGGGAGCTGCCAAGAGGTAACTCCCATTTGCGTGCCCGTCACCCCTCCGGTTCAGCCCACGGCACAGGGCGCGCGCAGTACCGAAATGAGTGGGAGCTTCAAGCAACCACGCACCCAAAAGAGGAAGCTCACTAGATGCAGTCTGAAAACTTACCGAGCTGAATAAAAACGGGAAAAGGAAGCTGCAGTAAGTCACAGCCAGAAACAGACACAAAATCCATATATGCAAAAGTCCAGTCACATTTGATGTAAAATGCAGCAAACATACACCCTCCGTTCTCACAGTTCTGCAAACCGAGGACCCTCCAGCCCTTTGCATTTGGCGAATTTCTGCCTGTGTTACTTCTACTTCTGCCTCCAGTGGAGCTGCAACGGGGTTCAATCTGGCCGGGAATTCTGCCTATTCCAGTGTTGGTTTGTGGTTTATTGCAACAACTCCTCCCCTCTGGAGAATGGGGCTTATATCCCATTTAGGTCACAAGTAATCTGAATTTGGCAGCTTTGAATAGGTCTCAGGGCATTGGGGTGGGGGGAGGCTTCATCGTGAAACTACCACATTCTTCAGACCAGTGGAACAACAGGGCTGAAAAGCCCACGGTGGGGAAAAAATTATGCAGCGAGCCAGAAAGGAAAAAAAAAAATAATCCCATGTGCAAAAGCCCATCGTCATTAACATCTCCCCATGTCCTCAGCCCAGCAGCTGCCAGCTCACAGCAGGACCTCAAATTCCTTCCGTGTAGGGGGCTGTCATGGACTATGCTGAGGAATACCAGGGGTATTGGTCCGACAGCTTTCCCTCTGTCCGCTTAATCAGAAAGGCAAAGATAGTTGTGACTTCCCTGCCACCACCATGTGCTCACCCCCTCTCACACCCAAACGGGCCTGTGTACAGGGCAGCAGCGCCTGTGCCTGCTTCACAGATGTCCCCAAGAAGTGTGCTCAGCCACTTCTCACTGGAAAACGTGACATTGAAACAAACAAACAAAAAAGCAACGAAGGGTTTTAACCAAGAGTTTTATTGGGACACATTTACCCATGGAAGGGCTCAAGATGGAGCTGTCTTATCATCAGCAATGAAATTAAACTTGCACCTCGGGCTGGGGGGATGCACATTGCCTGGGGACGGACAGTTTCTGCTCCAATCTGTTGTGTTCCTTACCAGACACAGGCCCTGGGAGCAAGGGACGCTTCTCACACAGTTAGTCTCTGTCCTCTTGTTTTCTAGCAGTGACAAACAAGATCAAAAACTTCTTCAAAGCAGAGGCCATGATGTCCCTTCGCCCTCCCCTCGGTGCTTTTCCCTGCTGAAGCTGGCTGGGGGGCTGGGGTGCCGTGGGGCACGGGGAGCCGTGGGGCACCGTGGGGTAGGCAGCCCAGTTGGCTGCAACTCCGCAGCGGGGGCCTCCATGGGGCTCCAGCTGTAAGTGTGGCACAAGAGACACCAGGCAGGACTTGGGCAGCTCCGTGCAGCATCACTGAAGCTCCAGCACACGATTGCTGCTCCCCTTGCACGTGGGGGGAGCACCGCCGGCGGCCCCTGTAGTCCCCCCCACTGCTGTGCCCTGTCCCCCCGCCCTGGCGGGGACGGCATTCAAACCCCCAGCAATCATTACCCAAAATACACAACACCAACAGACAGCCTGGAAAAGCGACTGGGATTTCCTTCTTTATTTAAAAACACAGGGAAAAAAGGGCGTTCCATCTCCCGCAGCCAGCGTTTACAGGCGAGGGGTGGGAGGCGGGTAACCGACACCACAGGAGTCAGGGAGCATCGCCCGCGCGAGGCACCCCAGCCCTAAGAGCACTTGAAATCCACAGCCAGCACTTGCAGAAACGGCTGAAACCTCTCGGAAGTTTTCACAGAAAAGAGCAAACCCATCTCTCACACCACTCTTGCTGCACAAGATTCCTTGAACCTGCACACATCCCTAGGAAAGCGGGGAAACCCACAGCACACACTTCATTTTCAAAAGGGAGCAGCCACGGGGGGATGTGTTCATCCCCACGCCGGGGAGCTGGGAGGCAAACACAGAGGTGAGGTGACACCGGTTTGCTTTGAAACAACGCTGCAAAGCTCCACCGAGGTCTGGCTGCATCTGCCTGGTCCTTGGGGATGGGAGAGATATTCCTCCCCGCAACACCACCCGCATCACGGATGGGTCTGGAGCCCGGCTCGACTTTGAACACACTCGTTGCAGTCTCACATTCAGCCTTTAGGCTGTCCTGGGGATGCAGGGAGGGTGGGAATGAGAAACAGGAATGTTGCAAGAGCGCTGGAGCCACTGCTAGTTTCTCCTCCTGGATAATTAACCCTAATTGTGCAACAAGCTTCTGCTTTACCATCCCAGGCCTGAGGAAACTTTGCAATTATCAAGCAACAAAAAAACTTGGTACTCCATGGTTCTGAAGCCTTGCACAAAGTAACCATCGTTCCTCTGCATTTGATGTTTTCCAGAAATGAGGTCAGAGCGCTATCACCAAATGCCATTACTCCATGATTGATAGGCTTACCAAACTATTAAAACACTTTTGAAACACCCTGTTATGAGTCAAACAGCAAGTCAGCCTTAAAAAAAAAAAGATTTCAAACACTAGTGCAAATAAAGCAAAAAGGAGAAGAAAAAGGAACAGCATTATCTAGGTTTCTACAATTAAATAACAAATATTAACACTCACCCTGTACCGTTTGCATCGATTCCCACTCGTTTTCATAGTTTCAATGTTCTCCAGCACCTCCACACAACCCCGCTCTGAGCCACTCTTACCCCGGACTCGGGAGGCCCCGTCACCACCCCCCAGGCTGCACCAAGCCCCCGGGCTCCAGCTGAGCGCGGCTGGAGGAGCAGCCCCTCCAGCACCGGCGGGGATTGATGCAGGAAGATGCAATTTTAACTTGTTAAGATCCATCAACACTTTGGAGCTCAACTGATAAAGCTCGGCTCGATCCCAGGCTGAGCCTGAGCACAGCTGCCAGACAGCTGGAGACCTGGAAAGGGCAGGGACAAACCAGATTTTTTGCTCCAGAGGAGCACGTTGAGCTGATTTTGCAGAGCAGAGAACGTGTAATGACACAAAAAAAAGAAAGGAAAAAAAAAAGAGCAGGTAACTAGTCCACAGTAAAGGGAAGCCTTATTAACTCCAGACCACCCCATGCGCTGCTAAGCTTGCAATGCAATTCCCGCACCGGCCACCCGGATTTATCAGCTGGCATGTATCTGAGATGGCAAAGAGCATGCCCGTGTCCAACATGGCAGCGCAGCTTTAAGGCAAGCGCATTTAAAAGATCCCCCGTGCCCGTCAGC
>NW_009206549.1:64939-69768 GCF_000690835.1 Fulmarus glacialis | reverse complement strand
AGGGGGTCAGCTGGCCCCCTAGCGCAACAGTATTGTTAATAGATTGGGCTTTCTTTTAAAGGGCTTCTGTTTTGTTAAGGCTAGCTAAAGGCAATAGTTGCTCTAGAACTGTGTCCTTTCATATCATGGATATATTGTATTGCTCTAGCACTGCACATTTTTTAAAAAGACTGTTATTTGAAAGGTTAAACTTTTCACTTTCCTCATGAAAATGTGGGAAAGGAGGAGGGCAGAGCTGTGGATTTGGTAGTGACTCATTTCACCAGGTTGTAATAAACTTAATACCATGTCAAAATTAAAGAGCCTCTGAACTTGCAAAGTCTATCAAGTGACACATTCCAGCATTGAACTGGGCCTGAGGAGGGGTGGGTGTGCAAGGCTCCGTGTGCCTCGAAAGTGCTGCCCATGGTCCCCAGGTGGGTGGGACAGTGCTGCTAGCAAGGATGAAGACCATCCATTTTGCTTCAGCAGAATGAGTGTAAGAGGAGCAGAGCCCACTAACCCGTTTGTAGGCAGGGTGCCTGCTGCTGCTGACATGCAGACGAGCGCTGGCTGCTGAGAACCTTACCACTTCTGGCGTCTTGTCATCAGCGGTGTGCCAGTTGTGCCAGCAGCGCTGCTGCTGGCTTTGGCATCGTGGATTCCTAAGTGATTTTTGGCCTTTTCGTTTATATTTGTCTTGTTTTCTGTTTTTCCGTTTTAAATCTCCTTGGCCCATTTCCCAGTCTGTTGGACTGCTGCAAGAGAAAATGATATGATCAGACTGGTGTCGTATGCGTATTGAATTCCTGGCATATGCATGGGGGAAAGAAACTGTCTCCTGGAGCGAGAATATGAGGCAGATAAATGGCCAGTATGGAGAGTACTGAACACTCAACTAACTAAAGAAAACCTCAGCCCAGATACTGAACTGTGAACATCATGGGACCAGTGCTTAAAAACTGAGTCATTTGTACTGATTCTGCACTTAAGCCAGGGTGAAAGAAACACAGAAGCACACAGGGCAGCGGGCTTCCATTTCCCTGCACATCTTTAGATGCTGCTATAGGCAGACCAGTCAGCAGACGACAGGGTAGACTATGTCTCAGCCGGCCATCCTCTTCTGCCCTGCCTGTGACAGTATTATACAGACATAAATATTATTTATGAGTAATGGGTTAAGATAGTAGGCACATTATCACTAACTTGGGAAGCTTAAAATACATACATACATTTTTGGTTTCTTTAAAGTCCCCTTCTTAACCATCAGTACAATGATCACAGAGCTGCCATCTTTCTTAGATATATAAAGTGATGTGAGTCTTACAAAAATGAAATCAAGCAGATGAATAGCAGAGTTCTCATCTTGTCCCCAAAGTCCGAATTTTATTTTTTCCTTTATTTCCTCATCTATCCTTCAGCAGTTCACACCACGGTAGTCAATCATTCTGCCATTACACCAGGTTAATTAACTTTATTTCATGGCCCGTCATAACAGTTTAAAAGGTTATTTTCTTTTCATTCTGAGACCTTAGAAGAAGACAAGACTTCAAGGAAAGAATGAGGACAAAAAGGGAGGAAATACAGAGAGAAAAGACAATTTTTAAATTAAGAAGGTGTCAAGGGCACCTCTCATCTTTTCAGTGGGACTCAGGCTTCTCCCGCAGGCAAGGCAAGCACTCAAGTTCAAAATTAACAGGTCTGGAGGTACTGTTAGCTAATTATTATTCCCATACAAGCAAAGGTTCAGGAAAGAAAATGCTGCTACTATCAAGCACCCATTCAAGTTTATCTGGTTTAAGGAGAAATTCCAAATACAAGTACTATACATGTGAAATACTGAAAAACAGAATTAGGGCTTTACATATTTACAGGCTTCTTACCACTCCGGAACTGCAGAGAGGCTGTAACGGGGACGCAAACATACATCTTTTCCACCTTAATTCAATTCACAATCAGTACAGGATCCCTTTTACTCTGTTGGACTGCTGTGAAAGGTTCCCTTACCTTTCGCAAATCGACTTTGAGGTGCTGGGCAGTTGTGCAGCAAAACATGAAAAAATGTCGCTATTTTCTGATCATGGGAAAGAAGTTACTGCTTTCCTAGAGATATTTCTACAGTGCTGCCCTATCTCTGTTCCAGACTCTGTGATCTCCATATATTCCTGTGTTCAAGAGCACAGGGGGGAAGGAGGAAGAGGACCTTCTCTCACAGCTCCCAGCCAGTCCCTAGCAGCTCCAGCATTACAAGACCAGTGTGGGCCAGGGCTGTACCAGCACGGGATGTCCTCAGGACCTGGCAGGCACTTGCTGCCTGTAAAAACCCTACACAAAAAAGACAATTAGCACTTTAAAGTACTTTTTACATCTCTACTAAAGCCTCTGATCTTGAAAGAACATTTGGACAGGCTTTTAATTATTCTGTCCTCTAATACTATTTAACTTCTCTTCAGTCAGTAGCATCCTGGTAAGGAGTTGTTCACATTGTCATCAGAATTGGTTCCTTCTCAGTTTTCCCCTCCCCCTCTACTTTTGTCAAGGAGTTCTTCCTTCTCCTCTTTTTTCTTAATTTTTGGAACTGGTCAGGATACTCTCTTTGAATGACAGAGTGTGTCCTTTAGCCCTAAGAGACAGGCAGCTTTGCAAATGGTTTCAGACTCCGAGAATGCAGCATGCTCACTAGTTTCTTGCTTGTCTCTTTATTCACTATTGATCAAACTGCTTTCTTTGCAATAAGCACTAATCACTTCTCACATGCTTAGCTCCCAGACCAAACTCATTATTAGGTTAGTCTAATTAGTCTTTCTCTGGATAGTCCCCCAGAAGGAAAGCTGAGGTTGAACTCACAGTTCGCACACTCTGTACCGTAATGGCCATATGAAGGAAGCACACCTCAGAACACTGATGGCAGCACTTAAATTAGGCTGTCTCTGGAGGAATTTAGGATTTGCCATTCCTTTATCAGTTTCCATTACAGAACTCATGGGACATTTCTATTTCATTTCTACTGCAGGTAGTGCTCCTCTTCAACAACTGTAAGAAATACCATTTAGTGCAAGAAAGTGTAATTTTCACATTCTTCAGCCATATAAATCACCACAGCAGCTAACACTGACTTGTGTTATTCAGGACAGCTCTTTCCTTAACAGCCTATATCTTGAGATACTTTGTGAAAGCTTATTAGCGTTTTTTTGCAAAAATTATCTTCTTATGACTCAACTTGCCCCCCTGCATGGCAGCTTGCAAGAGCGACTGTTTAAATGCACTGACTCTAGTTGTAATGGTTACCTAGTGTTTATCACTGGTTAGAGAGTTCCGATTTAGTGGGAGACACTTCAGAAAACAGCAGCATGTATCTCTAAGTGATGTTGATACCACCTGATAACCTCTCTGTCTTTACCAGAATATTCTGCAGCTTGGGTTTCGCCTCACTAAAATCTGAACATTTCATGAATACAGGCAAATTCAGTCATATATCATTACTGTGAAGCACATAAGACAAGTAGAAAAAAAGACTAAGGCCCAATATGATCATAAGCTATGACTTTACCTTATGAACAGCAGTGTCTTACAACAACCCATGGAGGATGCATTTGTACATCATTACCAGATCCAGTTACCATATTTAATGTGCTCCAAGTAGAGACTGAAAAAGTTTCAGATCCTAGGTACAAAATACGAACCTAGTATGGGCGCTAACTATGCAGAGGACTCCTTTTAAGGAAATAAAATTCAGCTTTATTGAAAACTTCAGCTTGTCCCTATTATTCCTATTGTACAAGGGAACCTTTTGACAGAAGAGTATTTTTACTGGCAATGACGATCTATGTTAAAATTTTGTAAAAGCTGAACTATGATAGTTAAGAAAGGAGCCCTTGAGCTTTTCATGACAACGCTTTACAGAATTAGCCCCCAGACCTGACAATTCGTTTGCAACTCTGAGAATGATATTTAGGGCCCTGCTATACCTATGTATATTTTTTCATGAGAAATATGTATTGCATGAGAAATAATCTCTCCTGTTCTTGTTGCAAGTTGCACTGGAAATGCAAGGAGATCGCAGTCATCACTTCTGCATTATTCAGAACCAAAAGAATGCACAAATGTCAAGATGTTTTGGGTTTTTTTTTGAGTTAGAAATATATGAAATTAAAACACTAGGAAGCATCTACCAATATTATTTTCAGAACATGTGTAGAGTTTTATGCTTTAAAATTTCACAACTGACTCATCATTATTATGATCTATTTTCTCTAGTTACACTGATATGTTAAGTTGTATAATGTAGTCTGACATGATTGACAGAGCCTGCAAGCAGTGGATATTTTGAATCTGGCACATCTGTCTGTGTTAAACAGTGTTGCACATAAACACTTTTTAGCATGAAAAGCTTTTTTCCTTGAAGGAAAAGAGGAGGGGATGAATGGCTTTTCATCCATAAGCTCCCAGATCTTGCAACACACAGACAGGCAACATCCTTAGATTTAAGGAATCTCTAAATCCAGTACCTGGCAGAAAGTGCTTTAAAAAAAAAAAAAAACAAAACCAACAATTGTATATTATTTAGCAGCAGCAATAGTGCTTTTCAAGCACCTGTTATTTTCCTGACACTCATTCCTGGTGGGTCACTCCATCATATGATTGACTACTTGTTAAAACTAGTCTAAATATCCAGTAAGAATTTTCCTTCTGGGGCTTTCTTCAGGCTCTGCCTACTTACCTTTTTGATGTCTTTCTTAATACTGTGAATAAACCTTTTCTAGCCTTTTAATTGGCATACCTCAGATTTTTATAGTCTCCTGCAATTCACTTTTGCCACCTCTTGGCTGAGTTTATGAACCCGCTCCGTT
>NW_009206549.1:0-64908 GCF_000690835.1 Fulmarus glacialis | reverse complement strand
TTTCCCTATTGAACAATCTCTCTGGCCTTTTCATTTCTTGCTTGCTTTGCCCCAGCCCAGCAACGTGTTATGCAGCCTGGAACTTTGCCCTACTCTTCCTGTTGTTGAAAAAACAGTAATCTTCATTTCCCTAATATAAACAGAAGCTGCTGTGTATCTCCTGATACACATCCCAATGCTAGTTCTACATGCCTAGCACGCGTTACAGTTGATTCTATATGTTTCCTAAAGAGAGGTGTTTCTTGCATGTATATGTACATCCAATGGCAAAGACAACCACTAATGAAAGTAGAGTTTAAAGTGTGGTCTAAGTGATAACCATGCACAAACCTTGGTGAAATCAAAGGTATTGCACATACTAAACTGGCAGCAGAACTTTGCTCATCTTCATAAGAATTCGATTGTCCATCTCAGGAGCTACTTTACAGCATATGCTTTTTAGCGTTGTATTGTATAAGCTTACATAATTCTGGTTGAATTACAGTCAAATTGCAAAGTCAAGCAGATGCACAACTTTTCCCCCCAAAGAGAAATGAACTTTCTTTAAATCTACACATCGTGCAGTTATCACTAGTCTGGAGAAAGTGCTTAACAAGCAGACAGTGAAAAGACGACTTGTGCTGTGGACTAATATATTTTACTTCCTCAATACATTCTAATTTATGGAATATTTAAGGTCAAATGTCAAGCGATAAACAAAATGACCCAATTTAATAGTTCAATGTTTTACTCAACAGATGATTTCGAAAACAGCGTTAATAATCTCACCATTGTGAACCCCATTAAAATCCAGTTTATTGGAAATACAGTAAATTATACAACCGAACATTTAAAAGGCATTACTTCTCTTCCCCCCCGCTCCCAATGGAGGAACTCAGGAGTGACATTGGAGAAGCTGGAGGAGTTCAGTCAGCAATAGCACGTGGGCAAGTACTTCTGAACCGTATGCATGTATGTATAGATGTGTGTACACACGCACATATGTGCTAATATACACACATATATACATATATGTGTAAACACATACATAATAGCTGCTTCCAAATACTTTATTGCTGTACTAGTAGAAAGCCTTTCTTTGATCACTAATTAAAAAGGTCTACAACTTTCATCTTTTCTATTTTGAAGTGCACAGTTTTCTGGCTGGATTGTTTTGTGGTAAGAATGAAAGATTTGTCTTTGTTCCTTTCTGCAAGATTTGCAGCATGCCATGTGTATGCTTGTTAATAAGCAGAGTTTATGTTGGTCTTCATTACTAATTAATTATTTTAATTGCATGGCTTCTGACAGTGGGAAACGTGTAATGTTTGCATGCCAAACCCGTATATATTTGTTGTGCAAGGAATATTGACCTATATTCAGATAAAAAGTCTGATGCATGAGTAAATTTATTTAGGATTAAAGTATGCAGGCTGCTGTTATCTTGCTATGGCATCAAATATAAATGGTATAATTCCATTCATTATTTCATTCTTGTAGAGGTTACGATTTTTATATAGCTTAGCTACTCTGTTTTCACACTCAAAGATTTTTACATGCCTTTGAAATACCATTTCTCGCATATAAACATCCCCAAATAACCCACAGCAGTGGGATGGCATTCTCGTTCACCCTTGGTAAAGGGCTTTACTTGGTAAATTGCTATTTGTATTACTCCCTAAAAAAAGTATAAGCTGCCCTAATATGTGAAAACATGAAATTCGTTTGAACTAGCATCAGCATTTTAGTACCAGCAGAGCTCTGAGAGAACTAAGAGCTCTTTGAGGACCAAGTTCTCTGTACGCCTTCTGCACCTATTAGCCAGTAGAGGGAGCATGAAATACTGGGTAGGTGTAGCAGCTGCTACACATTAGCAAAATGTAGTTTTAGCTGATATTTCAATGCACTCATTAGAGCCCGATCTGGAAGATGCTGTTTCTCAAAGACTTTGTGATGAACGCTGTTTGCTAGTCCAAATTCTTAACATAAATTTTTCGCACTTTTGCACTACACAGTTTGATTAGCAGGATCTTCCACATGGAGTTCAAGGATATTGGTCTTCGGCCAGTCATGCAAAGTCCACTCAGAGCTGTAAGAGCTATGGAAAAAACAAGCACTATGGTTCTAAGTACAGAAGAGTAATTTGATGACCCAGATCAGGGCTATTCCTAGTTAAAATCTGTTAGCACCATAGAGGCTTTGCTTTCACACAAGAAGAACAACATAATTTTCCATCCCGAATTATTGGGTTTTGCTGATTATGCCAGTGGTCCTGCTGATGGAGCTATTGGGGTGAATGGAGGCAGAGGAATTCCTGTCCTGCTAAAGGCTAAGCACCCACAATGAATTTTGCGCCCTCGCTTGACAAAAAATATGTGTTTGACCCAAACATTGTGCAAAATATTCATGTTTTCCTCTTGCTCCTTAAGATACCAGCAAAGGACTATTTCAGACCCTTACATAAGGTTCCCATAATGCCAGTGGCATAAGTGACATCAGTTTTTAAAGCATAAAAGGCACCTCATCTAGGCTCAGAAACGTCAGTAATAATTATAAACTTTGATTTCAAGTATAATCAATTCTTTATTTATGGTGTGAAATGTTTTTTACCCTTTTGAACTTTCGCTATTCTAAGCCAAGTAATATTGTTGGCATGTTCCTTTAAAAATAATTGCTTCTGGACTGAGAAATTGAATGTCAAGTTCCAACTTGATGTAAATTAAATGGGTTACATTAATAGTCTGGCCTGTGGTAGAAGTGAGTGTTTTGATTCTGGGTTTGACTTCAGGACTTGACCTTTTGATCACACAGGTCAGCACAGATGGGAAATATTGAAGAGGTACCCTAGGTTGACGTAGGGAAGAAAGTGTCTTGTACTGATGTATCACAAACTGTCTGATCCATTAAACAGAAGCAATGTCAGACTCCACAGAGAATAAAGCTTAGTTGTCATAGGTCATTATGCTCTTCAAAAAAAAAAAAAAGAGTTGGAAGGAAAAATCACAATGATGGAAATCCTTGGGGCTGTCATGTACACATAATCTTCTAAACCTTCCTGAATTAATGCTGCCAAGCCTATATACAGGGGGAATGGGGAAGAATAATCCAAATATTCTTAACTTTTACAGTACAAGTATGTCTCAGATTTCCCACCTGTACCTCTTATAAAGGATTATTTAACAACATACAGCATTTTAGATTTAAAACCAGGATATCTATACACCTGAGCCTCACACTTATGTGATCAGGTTTTAAGAAGAATTGCATGCATGAGAGCAATCATGTTCGCAAGATCAGGCAATATATAGTTCTTCAAGGAAGGAACAGGTGAATGGGGGAGAAGTTTAAATGTGGTTTTTTCTTTGAAATGCTATCTCCTGCCTTTAAAATTTACTTTCATTTCACCTTCTGAGCAACCCCAGCTCTCTCAGCCTCTCCTCATGACAGATTTTCCAGTCCCTTAATCATCTTCATGGCTCTTTGCTGGACCTGCTCCAGTACGTCCACTTCTTTCTTGTACCTGGTCTCACCAGTGCTGAGTAGAGGTGAAGAGTCACCTCCCATGACCTGCTGGCAACATGCTTCCTAATACAGCCCAGGAGGCTGTTGGCCCTCTTTGCTGCAAGGGCACACTGCTGGCTCATGTCCAGCTTGTTCACCAGCATGGCAAAGCTGCTTTCCAGCCGGTCAGCCCCCAGCATGTATTGGTGGATGGGGTTATTTGTCCCCAGGTGCAGGGTTTTGCAAATCCCTTTGCAGAACTTCATGAGATTCCTGAAGATTGCCCATTTCTCCAGCCTGTTGAGGTCCCTCTGAATGGCAGCACAACTCTCTGGTGTATAAACAACTCTTCCCAATTTTGTATACACGTATGTATACATATATACAATTCCAATTTTAATCCACCATCAAAAAAAAAAAACCTCGGATCACTTCAATGCTTTTGTTCAGTTGGACTCAGGATTTTTATACTTTGCTGGCAATTAATTGTCACTGATGAGTCCCAGCTCTAAGGTCTTCTCAAGGACATAAAAAGTATCTTTGGACACTGAGTAATAAAAATAAGCTGGTAAAGTGAGCAACAAAATTAATTTTATGTGATACACTACATAAAAGCTCTTACGTGAATTGTTCCCTGTAATATCTAGCTCTTAATTTTTCAGTGTGTGCTAATAGGAGGAACAAGTGATAAAGCCTAGTATTTTTATGCCTGCTCATCTGCACTGTTTGAAATAAACTCTGAGGTGACTATAGTAAGGCACAACCTCCTTCTGTTAAGGTACCCTGACAGATTTTTTTTCAGGTACAAGGAGAATTTCAAAGAAGTTAAGCTAGCCTTTTACTGATCAGCTGGGTGCTGATCCCTTTTTAAAAAAATATTTGAATTAACTTAGAAAAGGACTGAAACGTGGATTAACAAAAGCACGGTCCTTCCCTGGCTGACAATGAACTTTACACTGTCAATAAACAGTCTTAGAAGAAAAAAATTTGAGTATAGACAGGTAATTTGTACTGACAATTAACTGCTAGAAATAGATTCGGTGGATCTGATTCAGATTGCTCTCCCACCGCTGTAATTCTTTGAGTCTGGCTGTGTTAACAACATAACACTATTACAGAGAATCATAATGATCAGTTATGACTACAGTTATGGCTGTAGTCACTGTCCTACGGGCACTGTTTTTTCTTAAGAAAGAGGGTTCAGAATCTGTTACTAGCCCTGTTTGTGAGAACATCACATTCAATCACTACCTATAGTAACAAATAAAGAAAACTCTTTAAATGCTGTACTGCGAATATGTCTGCACAGCTGCAGAAGTTAACTGTAGCATATAAAGACATATAAAAACTAGACTTAAGCTAGGTAAATCACATACGCATACTATGACGCAGGAAATCCCCCAATAAGACAGCCAGAAGTCCATGGCAAGCACGCACAATCCCAGCTGAAGTCCCTGCTATCCCATTGCCTTTGGGATTGTTTTGTGACCTAGCGAAAGTGAAGCTGGTTTCAGTCTCATGCTTCCTAGCTTCGAGATCTGTTAAGCATATGAAACCTTGAATAAACAAAACCATTATTTAGATGAGTTTTCACAGTGCAAAAGGACTAACATTGGAAGGAACAAGAGAAATGAACACTGCTGCTGAAGTCAGTTCTGCCATTCTCATTGATACGGATTTTGATTGAAAGATCAGAGAGCAAAGTCTAAGGTCTTCTGCATCTACATCTACTCTATAGCAAGTCACAGCTATTTACACAGGAAAGAAAACATACATCAGGTAGAGTAATTGCCTTATACAAAATTGTAGAAGTGGATAGTTCGGGGTAAAAGACTTGTTTTTCTGTGTTTAAAGTGATAATAAATTATGTAGAAATATATACTGCAAGAATAGAGAAGTGTAATTATACACAGATCATATTCATGTTATTTATACAGCTATGCTATGCACAGCTCAAAATACACACAGCATAAATGTGTTATGTATGTTCACACATTCATATTTCATATTTTTCTATTCTCAGGTCTCCATTCTCAGTTAAGCTCTGTAGGCCCTATTAAAACTATGATTTTCTAGCCTACTGGCTTTTTCAGTTTGTTTCAATATGGACTGACAATGAAGTTATGTAAATACAGTCACTTTTATATGTTACGGAGATTCACATTGGTTATAACAAAATGAGAAAGTCTTGCAAATGACTGAATATTTTCAAAGCACCGTTTCCAGGGCAGAAGCCGTTTCACACTAGACAGCACAGTGGCTGTGCTTGCCTACCTCAGTTAAAACAAATAGGAAGCAGCCAACAAGAGACAAGGTAGAAAATCCCTTTTAGGGGAGACTAGACACAGCATACATTTCTCAATAGATGTGTTCATCAACAGCAAGCACTCTTTTAAAGCCCTTAAGTGTTTGTAGGACTGAAAATTAATTTGTTTTCCAATTCCAAAGTGAATCATATGCTCCAAACAGATTTTCAAGTCAATGAAACATGACCTTGTATGATCTAATTAAACAACTCAAAGGTATTGGTTGTTTTAAGATCCCTCTGGATATACTTCAGTTCAAATGCACACACATCATCTGTATGTACAAGCTCATAAATCTACAAAAATGCAAATCAGATCATTAATGCTTTGAATTTGACAGTCTTACCACAGTTTTCTAAAAGGTAAAACATGAAAAATTCCTGAATTATATATACTCTTTTTACAACTTAAAGAAAACACAAAAAACATACTGGAAGCAAAACACCAAATATCTTTCTTTGGCTTCCAAATACCTGGTCCATAATCAGGTATAAACTAACCAAATTCTCTGAAACCCACTATTCCAGTTTCTTTTCTGGATGATGTCCTGACCCTTTGAGTGGTGCATTGGACCAGATAACTTTCGAAGGTCCCTTTCAGTCTAAATTTTTCTATGATTCTATCTTTTTGTGAATTGACTTCTCTGCTCCATTGCACGTGACTATTTTATTACAAAAAAATCTATGACTTTTTTTTTCTAAATTTTTTTCAGTTTTTTGTTTTTGGCATTGCTCCTGTGGTCTCCTTTCTCCACTCTCAATTTTAGCTCAGACGTCTGTGTAGACCTTATCTCTGATCTGCAGTCTTTCTAAGCATCCCTCACATTTCCTATATAGGTTAATGGTCATATACATACACACTTGCTCCTCTTACTGCCCATAAATACCTCTGTGTCCAACAAGAACGCTGTCTCAAATGCCAACTCAAGTATCTTCCGGGGCACCACTGATTCCTGTATTTTCTTTTCATTTATACTGAGTTCCCGTTCATATTTTTCTCTACTTTTTCATCTGTTCAGTCTTCAAAATCTTAGCTGCTATTTTCTCTTCTTCCGTAATGGCATCCGTCATAAATCACCTTTCTCCACTTTAACCTGTCACACCCTGTAATTGTGCTCTCCCTCCTCTCATCAGCTCTTCCTAGCTCATATCAACAACGTGGCCGTAGCTACATACACCTTAGTGCAGCCAGAAAACCCACTCAAGAGGGGTGCTGCCTGGGAAACCTGGGCTGCCACCGTTTGATTTTCTTTCTTACCTCCATCAGTCAAACGCACCAGCAGCTGCCTCTTTTACCTATATATAAAGCTGACTCTAGAAGTAGGGAAATGAAAGGAAAATGAGTGCCATGCAGGGACATATTTCTTCACCAAGTTTTTCTTTACTCCAGATTCAGACCCTAATCCTACAATTGGATCCACATGGCTGGCTGTGTTAATCGAAATATGGGAGGAAGGTGTAGGCTACAAGCAACAGTTTTGCCGTGCTGCCCTTCTAGGACATGGCCCCTTGCCATTCACAGGCTCTGTGTGTCTGACCTCTGGCTGCGCCGCTCACGCAACGTTGCCTAAGGAGCACTCACGGTCTGCAGAGCAGGCTCATGAAAAAGGCTGGCTGATCTACCCGGAAGCTGAAGCCAATGCTTAACTCAGTCGGCTGTTTCCAATATTTATAAAATAAAATAAACACACCAGATCTCACTAAACAACTAATCACCTACAGCATGTACATGATTTTCTGGTTTTTTTTTTTTTCAAATGAAAACTATTTTAGGTGTGACAAAACATGTGAAACAAGTGGAAAAACATTTCCAAGTACTTTTGCTCTCAGAAAACGTTTAATGATTGAAGAGATTAAGGGATTGGGGGGTTTTACTACTTTAAAAAAATCCATTTTTACTGAAAATTCAAACTAGTCTATGAAGCTTCAGGCCAGCAACATTTAGAAAGATTGAGTTACAGCATGCCATTCTGAATGTAGCACGTTATGAATTCCATATCCCTCAGCTAGAGTGACATATTTAATGATTAAGCCAAGTCACTCTATTTTAATTTTTTTTCCTAGCCAGTATTAACTTTATACGTACATTTCAAATGGCAAGAGGAAAAACAGCAGAATAGTGAATTTGTCTGCAATAAAGGAATAACTAGCAAGGTCTTATGACTTTACAAAATTAGAGTTCTGTGTGAAAGGTATCATGTGCAAATTAGCCCAATGTTAGCAAATGCTTATTATCCTGCTATTTTAAAGTATCCAATTTTCCATGTGCTCCAGCTCTGCCCTGTATTCTGTCCTTCATTTTACATGAGCTTTTCCTGCTAAGACAGCAACAAAAATTGCCATACTACATCAGATCACTGGTCACATTAAGTTCAATATCCAATATAAGCTGGTTCTTTACTGAAGAAAAATAGGAGAAAAAGATCCATTTGAATACCCCTCGCTTGCTTTGCACTGTTGTACGTAAGAGTGAAACCTCCTTCCTGACCTCCATGACAACTGATTTATGCCCAGAAGCATGAGTTTTAATTACGATGACATAGAGATAGTCAATTTATTTCCTTGCGCTTACTCACTCATGAACGTGCATTTCCTCCTTCCAGCAAAGAGTAATTATCTCTTTGCAATTATCAGCACAGATGTGGCAAAGTTAGAATGTTCATGATTGTCTGCTAAAACCTGGAGCCATGAAGAATATATGCTCTGCCAGATCTTTCCGCTGGCCTCAGGATTAATGACTCCCTTGAAAAAAGTTGTTTCTGCCTGAGGTAGGATCTTGTGACAGACATTTCCAAAACTGTAAAATGTAGGTGGAGGAAGGGTTATTGCAAACTCTTTGTCTTCGTCTTCCATAAAGAATATTCTAAAGGGTATGCTACACTGCACTTTTGTCTCTAACCTATTTTTAAGGATCCAAAATAGACCTTGTGGCTCCCAGTGGATATCTTATGCCAAGGCTTTGTTGCCTTACCATCATTAGAATGGTTTTCCTGAAGTGTGACTTGGATCTTCCTTGATGCAGGTCCAACGCATGACTTCTTCACTTGTTTACTATGGTCTCAGGGAACAATGTGCTCTCTTCTTTGTTCTGAAAGAATGTTACCGGGTCCCATTTCCTCTGCTTGTCTTTTGACTGAACAGCCCTACTCTTTTAGTCTCTCCTCACAAGCCATATTTTCTAGACCTGTGATTATTCTCATTGCTCTCCTCTGAATTCTTCCCAGTTGATCTAAATCTTCCTTGCCGTGCAGAACTAGAAGTGGACTCAGTATTCCCACTAAGGCATGAGCAAGGCTTTGTAAACTGGAACTATTGTTCCACCTGATTGCTGGTTATTCTGGCCTATTCAGGCTATAGAAACTGAATGAGTCCTTCCAGAATTGAATCCAGTATTTTTCAGGTCATTTCTCCAATTCCTTATGTTCACCTATAAAGGTAATTTTGTCTTTAACACACTCAACAGTTTCACTTAACCCTGCTTTATCAGACAACTTCATAAGCAAACTTTCTATACCATCATCCACATCTTTTATGAAAACACCGACAAGAGCAAACCCACGACAATTGCAAACCATATTCAATAGAGCCTCCCAGTTTGACAGGGAACCTCTGACAATTAACTTTCTGGGCAGGATTACACAAGTTTTATACCCACTTTATGGTGGTTTCATGTAGATTTTTCTCCTTGGTTTGTATATGAAAATGTTACTAAAGAAAATATCAAACCCTTACTGTAATTAGAGTAACTACCACCTTCTGTAATCCACTTGTTCTTGACGGGTTTGTTCAAAACACCCACTAGCGGTTCTGACATGGCGTCAGGTGGTTTGTTAAATGTCCTGGTATGAAGTTCCTCTGCCTCGGAGTGTCATCAGCTCCGGGTTTTCACTGCGCTGTAATAGTGTATGCCTATCCCAACTTGTTGACAGTGTGTATGTTCATAATCTTACCTCAGAACATTTATCAGGGTCATATTGCAAAAGGACTGACAATTACCAAGAACCTCCAACTTTTTCTTGTTATTTTCAAAATAAAAATGCATATTAAACTTCAAGCTGTAGCATAAGATGTCTGATAAGCACTACTAATAAAGTACATGCGTGCGTACTAACTTACCAACACGAACATTACTTTGTTTAGAGCTTACTTACTTACCTTTCAAAGAGTCTGGATGACATTCTTACCCCATGGTATTTGAATTTATTATAGGAAAAATCACTCAATGCCTGTATCAGAGGCTGGAAGGAGAAGCAGTTTTCTGAGCATCACCATAAAAGCAATTGTGAACTGTAGATTAAATTAATTCAAAATTGTATCCGGCGTATGAGTATTTTGGTGAAACTAGAAACAAATTTGACACAGGGTCAGGAATTTCCTAATTAATGAATAAATCAGTTGAGGGAGAAGAGGGAATTGAAAAATATGTTTGCCAAAAATCAACTTTTTCTTGGGGACAGGCTGAGAGAGACTTCAGGATCCATTGTTGAAGTTTCAATATGGGAAACTGCCAAAACAAAGATCTGAATCCACACTTTGCTGTATGCCAGTTGGATGGTATAAATACCAACCTGGGAAAAGACTCTCTTGCTTTATAATTATTTCACTAATTAGATAGAGAGATATTGCTCTAGCAATATTTTAAGCAATTCATCATGTAAATAAAGTATAATGAAAAGGGAAAAAAAAAAGTCTGCTGCTTAAATTATCACAGAAATAAGTAGTTCAATCTCCTGAATTCTATTTTCCTCTCATTAAATTAGGTCCAAATCAGAATGTCGTGTTCAAGAGCTGAAGAAAGAAAATGTTTTAGTTTAGAAAATTTTTTACCGTCTTTAGCACACTCAAAAATCTACAGACATAAATTGCCAGTAAGTAGTACAATGAGAGCCAATGGAACAAAAATACTTTATAAAATAAAGAAACGAGATACAATTTTATGTCTTTTTCTATCTGCTTATTGAGATGTACAGTTTCTCTGAATGACAGTGACTGTGAAAGAGTTGATCTGGGTTAACAAACCTCTTGAAAATGAAAGAAAATACAGTCTTAAAACACCTTGTAACACAACAAAAAGTGACAAATCAATTTTGAACAGATCCTAAAAATATGCCTTTCTATGAAACATAATCAAGGTTTAGTGTGAGCACATTGGACAGAACATGCTGAAAAAGAATTTAAGTAGAATACATATCTATTGTGTAAGCAGTTTAATGAGTCTTACTTTAAGCCTTGTTGATCTGGCTTGGGCAAAATACACCATCAGACTACATCAGCAGGTACAGAAGTGGAGCAAGCTAATCCTGGGAAGGAAGCCTTTATACTAAGAACTGGTTTGAATTTTACAGAAACTTACTGTGTGGACTGCTTAAGTGCTAAATGATCTTTTTCCTTCGGAAAAAGATGGTTGCCACTAGGATACAGGTTTACATCATTTTAATGACAATGTTTACAGGTAAATATTTTCTTTTTGTGAAAGTGTATGTTCACTTAGACTGTATTGAATGTGTAGTATCTATCCAGACTGCTTGTTTCTACTTGCTTGGTATTTATGTAGTGTCAAGGAACTGGAAAGGCAGAAGGCTGTAAACAGATTTCTAACCAAAGGTGTGTATCAAAAGTGTAACTTGGACAATACTTTTATAATTGTTTAATCAAAATGAAAATTAGTGGTGTTCAGCAGAATTATGCTTGAATAATTGTTTTCGTCATCCTGCTTCTGTAGGAAACCTTTGCTGCTAAATTTGAAACTGATAGTTTAATCAAGAGGTTAACAGAAAATAGCTACCCTATAGTAAAAATGTGTAAGTGAAAAAAGGAGACAGATATGAGTGGTGTTATCAAACTGAGTCAAAGGAGCTGTTTCATCTCTGTTTTGAATAAAACTTCACAGGAGGAAAAAGCAATCATTATCTATAAAAATATGATTAAAATATTCACATTATCTGAAATTTTAGGTAGGTGTGTAATATATTTAGAAGAGAAAATGCTGAATGATTTTATTTACTTTTTACTTTAAAAACACAAATATGTTTAGCTGAGCTAATGCATGTAACCACTGAAAAGAAAATAATAGTTCCCCTTGCACTTGCTTTTGGTACGTCTTACATCTTCTGAGAATACTTTTTTTTACATGCTAAACTTCTCCTCCAACCTGAGCTATTTGAACTTCTTACACAGTTCTATAAATATTGACTAATCCTTTTATCTAGAGTGCTTTTATCTTGACTGACAGTGGTCTTGGCTTGTATAGCAATTGGCAGATAACAAGCAATATCAACACCGCTTGTAAGAACAGCTGATTTATTTATTCTTGATATGAAAAAATGGCTTATTATTTGTCTTTTGGTGTGACCTATATTTATGTTCGTGCTAATCTTATTATGAAATAGTAGGCATATAGATGTAAGTGTATACGTGTGTATATGTATATACACACACACAACCCTGCAAAATAATTATTTTGCAACATATTATTAACATCATTACTTAAAAAATAAGCATTGTATTCAGACACTGAAATGCTTATGAAATGAAGAGGCTGTATGGTAGTCACTTTGCATTTAGTAACTGATGTTGTTCATTTTCTGTAGGCAAGGAATACACTAACAGTAATATGCGTACCTCCTCATAAAACTCATTTTATTTCTTTGTTAGACATTGATGCTTTTGTTATCAAATGTGTTACCTAAATTTAAAGGTAGAAACGTATATGATTTCCAAAGAAGTTTAGCATTCTCATTAAATCATTTCATTAATTTTATGTCTAATTTGGTGAAGTAGAGAACAACACAGACACTAAACATTGTTGAAAAGTTGGGTTCAGTTTATGTATCTGTTTCATCCTTTCCAGAGACAAGTCACTATTGCAAGGTGTGACTCAGACCACAAGCTACAAGGCAAAGGTGATGCCTCGCAGGTGCCGTGGGATAATAAACTAATATACACAGAGTCATCACGCATTACTGAAAATGCAACAACTAAGCATCTAGCCATTCACTACGCTGATTTTTTCTATGAAAGGTTTTATAGGGGCTCCCAGTCTATAAATCCTTAAGCACGCCCTGACCACTCTGAAGCCCTATGACAAGGCTAAGTACATCCCTGATCCTGCTGCTTCTAGGCTGCACTAATTTTGATCTCTGACACAAAAACCCAAGGAGACCTGCATTTCTACAGCCATCACATTAAGACTGAGTTGTGTACAAGACCTGTGGACACATTGCTCTCAATGTCACAGCAGGGAAGGGAGCAATATCAGGCAGGAGATGTACTAAAACATTGACCAAAACAGGAAACAGCTCACGGTAACTTCACTTTTCATATACTAGAATAGCAAAAGCAGGACAAGTCGCTAACACAGAAATTGCCACAAACTGAGCAAAGCAGGCATCGTTCTGGCCCCCAGTCAGTAACGGTTTGGGAAATGCACTTCACTTTGAGAAAGTCAGTCCCAATGAGTCGTATTTCTGCCAGATGCCACTACACATTAAGGTATACATAGACATCTCATGTTGGAATAAATACGAGCCTGGCTAGAAAACAGTGAGACTGCTGCTGTAAAAACTCACTCCCAGACCAGGGAGATAGCACTAGCTGTGCTTGATAATCTGAAGCTTCAAATGGAAACTATGTGCTATAATTGAAGACTGATGAGTGAGAAGAATCACTGCAGAGAGTCTTTTAGATACATGCTATGACCACTTCACTCTGGCTAATCTTTCAAACCAATCTCAACCAATTCTTAGTTCCCTTCTGGCTCTCCTGTAACTTACTGCTCTCTGAGACAGGTCTAGTTACAACTGTGATTGAATAAAACAGACAGGCGAGGAATTAGCCTGAGTAACTACATTTATCTACTGCTATTTGAAACAATTCATTGTGGCTGAATGCCGTTCTACAATTTTCCATGAAAAATGGATGCGTTTTGTTGTAAAAGTAAAGCTTGATGAGAAATTGTATGTAAAGCTAGGTGTGGTGCCTGGTACCTAGCTGCAACTCTGAGTCTCAGCATACCTCATTATCTAATTTACAGGCACCAGGTTTTTTGCTGTGGGGACAGGCATAATTATGTCTAGTAACTACTTTGTGCTGACGATACTAGTTTGAAAACCAACTGCAAAGTATTTCGTATTTTTCTCTAGAATAACTATGAAGGGAAGCAGAAATATTAGGAGTTGCACTTAGCATGAGTTTTCAAAAAAGTATTTGGATATTTTGCCTGCTTCCAAGGGAGATAAGAAACAGATTTTCCCTGATCCATTGCATACATATCAGTCACTTGATTGCTCAAGGGAGAAGTTACTATAATTACTACTTTATAGATGAACAACAGTGCAGAGGGATAAACAGATTAGTTTTACAAGAGGAACAGATTTAGTTTTCTTTGAGAAGTCTGATCCAGTAGACAAACTTGGGTCACATCTATCAAATTACAGTGAAGCTGAGATGAGAAGCTCTCCTTTTACCCAATACACCAGCAGCCAAGCATTATAGAGAAGAAGAGGAAATATGAGTCTGTATTGCCCATCTTCTACAAGTGCTCTCATCATCAAGCTCTGCGAAGTTTGAGAAAATATTCCTTCCATCTTTTCTTGCTTTATATTTTGTATATAGGAGAGGTAAAGAAAGTTCCACTGTAGATACACGGTACCAGGAATATTCTGCTGGGACATACAGGTTCAAACCCCTTCAACAGCTTCTCTCAGATCCTCATGTCCCAGGTGAACTCTCCTCACAGTATGAGACCATGGCTGATGGACCAGAAGTCACTGCTGCCTTGTTTTTGGAAGAATTGAGATCTGTTGTTCATTTGTGAATAACTGCAGTACGCACTTAACCCTGAAACGTGGCAACTGCCCACTCATTGTGGACGGGGTGCATCTCACTGCATCTTGCCCAGACCGCCGATAGGATGTAGGTTTAAGCTCTTTGTTGGATTTCTTATTGTCACGCTGTGCAGCTCCCTCTGTGAATTTCATTCTTCAGATGGTCAGCTCGCTGTACATACATTTTGCAGGGATGTTCACCTACTTGTCAGTCTGTCCCACTGTATCATATAGTACTTACAAGTCCTGTGGCTCTCACTTGAAGATGTTTCATATGGGACCAGGTATACTAGTCTGTAATTCTTCTCCTGTTTGAATGAATGTGAAAGAGAAGGAAAGGCCAACAGACTGTACTCCAGCTCATCAACGTACTGTATTATGAACACGAATTAAGCAACAATTCTTGGCTTTTTATATGTGATAAATAATTCAGTTCCTCTCAAAGCATTCTAGATTTCTGCCACAGAATAGGTGATCGCATCTTTTGGAGGTGATGTTTATCTCAGTTTCATGACATTATACATCTCAAAGCTGAAAATTTGTTTGGTTCTTTTCTCCAAAATGTTATTATCGCTAAGGTGTTTATATAATATTTTGCACAAGAAAACCATGGCATGTGAATGGTATTTTTATATTGAACATATTTTAGACTTGTGAGTCAATCATCTATTTATCAAGACATTCCCCTCTAATTAAAGATAATTTGATAAAACACGTTATTAAAAATGTCATTTTGGGCTCCATTTATCCAATCCAGCGTGTCTAATTTTTTGTTTGTTCTTCAGGTACTCACTGTGATGAAGACATCAACGAATGTTACAGGAACCCTTGCCAAAATGGTGGAATCTGTGAGAATTTTCCTGGGAATTACACTTGCCATTGCCCATCTGCAGACAAAGAAGGGATTTATTACGGTGGCTGGAACTGTACAGAAGTTCTTCATGGCTGTACTGATCAGCAATGCCAAAACAATGGAATATGTATCCCACATTTAAAAAATGGCCAACACGGATTCAGCTGCATATGTTCACCTGGGTATACTGGAATACACTGTGAAACCATAACCACGTTTTCTTTTCAAGGAAACAGTTTCCTTTTGTTGAAGAATCCCCTGACCCCTAAAAAGGATTTTTTCTATAATATAAACCTGAGGTTTCAAACTGTGCAACCTACAGCTTTTCTGTTTTACCGAGGGGAGAAAAATACATTTGCAAAGCTGGAGTTACTGAATGGCTACTTACACTTATCCGTGCAAGTCAATAACCAGCCACAGGCTCTTTTGCATATTTCACGTAATGTCAGTGATGGAGAATGGCATTCAGTGGAGGTAACCTTGGCAAGAGCTGTTACTCTTCATTTGCTTGACAGCTCTTGTGTAGAATCGTGTCTCAATAAAACGTCTGCTATGATAGATAACGATCACGTGATGCTTGCATTTCAGAGCACGTTTTTGGGCGGCTTACCAGTGGGTAACCCTCTGCTTAACATCTATAATATACATTCTGCACCTTCATTTGTAGGCTGTCTTCAGGACATTGAAATAGACTTGAATGTTATAACTCCTGAGAATGTGTCACCTGAATCATCTTTAAATGTCAGGACAGGATGTACTAAAAAGGACTGGTGTGAAACCCAGCCTTGTCAGAACAGGGGACGCTGTACCAACCTGTGGCTGAGCTACCACTGCGATTGCTACCGGCCGTACATGGGGCCACGCTGCGCAACAGGTAAGGGAATGCTGTTGGCATTCGTGTTTTAAGTGGTTGCTGAAAACGTGATCGTGAACAATCCTGTTTACCTGGTGATGAAACAGCATGACCCTTAGGATCTCTGGAGCTTAAGTAAGCTGGTAAGAAAGTGCAAGAGGTTAGTAGTAGCACGCCTTCGTTATGTTCTGGTTACTTTCCCAGGAAGGCTGCTTTTCAGCCTGACAAAAAAAGTCAGGCTAAACTGGTGGATTGCACTCATCCAGTTTTAAAATCTTCTTACTGCTCTTAGCACGCCATAAACTCTGGAAAACTGTAGTTCACTGGAGGTTATGCACCCTGAGTAAGATTTAGAAAGCAACCAAGTCACTTGGAGTTTAAGTCTTCCTTTCAAAGCATTCTTTGAAAATTTTATCCTCAAACTCTCTAGGCTTTTATAAAGAAACTCATTTAAGGCAATGAAAGGCAAGCAAAAGTACTGCAAGTTAAAGAAAGACAGATTCCAATTTTATAAAATGAATGAGATTATACTATTAACTTAATCTGATTAGCCCAAGGAGAAGGCAGGGCTTCAGAGGCTGGAAACAGGGCCCATTCATCTCTCAGCTGGTCCCAAGGCAGCTCTGGACAATCGCTAACGAAGGCGTTCGTTACCAGAGAGCCGCTTGGTGACCAGAGGGAAACGTCCATGTCCCAGTGAACAAAAGAGCACAGCCTCTTTGGCAGTGACGAGCAGGAATAGAAAAGCCGCAGATGCCCGTGGCACTTTCCCTGCTACAAATGCTCTTTCCAAGCGCAGGCTGGGGCAAGGTGGAAGGACAACCGGAGGTCCCTGCCCAGCCCCCTGCTGTACTGCCTCTGGTGTGTGAAAGCCTCTGGAGCTGTAAATACAGCACCCCTCAGGAGCATTTTGGGGTGGGCTCTGCAATCCTTCCTCAGCAAAAGTTTTAGGGATTTCAAACAAGCAGTTTTGTTTAAGAGAATTGTACAGGACTGAGTCTTCCACGCAGCGCCCTTGCCCCTGCTTTCCTCTCTGCCCCCTTACTAACCATCCACACGTGGTCAATCATAGCAATGTTTAGGGAGGAAGAAATACATACATACATACACATATACATACATACATATATTTATGCATATATATTTGCCAAGTGGACTGGAAAAAATGAAGTGCAACAGCAGAGCAATGGTCAGATTGGAATGGACAGATCCTAAACTGGTATAAACTGGCATGGCTGCAGTGCCGCCAGTGAAGCTACATTGATTTACATCAGCTGAACGGCTGGCCCCAGGGGTTTATTGAATGCATTGCTGCAGAAAGCTGTAGTTTGAAATACATTTCAAAATGTTTAAATACAATTTCATTTTGTATGCTATACTTAATAGTTATCAATACTTTTCAATAGTTTTTCTTTTTGCTTTTATTGCAAAATGACAAAGTCTGAGAGGTAATTGTAACAGACTTCTTTGAAGTCTAGCTGTAATTTATCCAAAGATTTGGAAAGCAACTTTAGAGTATAAGACAACATCTGGTAAATATGTTTGCCTCCTTATATGAAGCAAAATTAAAACCAGTCAGGGCCGGGAGAGGCTTATACTGGCATTAGAACTGTTGAGAATGATTAGAAAGCATGCGTTGTTGACCACAATATTCCTTGCAAATCATGGCACCATGCCATTTTGATACATAGGTTCTAGATATATGCCATATTTAAAAGACTGTGGCAGGTTTCTTAAAAGGCAGAGTGGGGGAGACTTGCGGTAAAGGATAACGTAAGAAATGCTAGTGTCTTTTTGAAGAAAAGTTGCTGCCAAGTATTTAATTGACAAGAGGCAATATTTTCTCTACATATACAAAATAACAAACAGATGTTGACTCATTTTGATCAACATCCAGATGTTGTGACCCAAGAGGTTAATATTGACCAAGGTGATGCTAGCCATCTCATCAAACAGAAGATCAGATTGATGATATATATAAGTATATTTATAAATAGAGAGAAATGTAACAAAGTAATTGTAAACATGAAATACCTTTTTCAAGATTAATGCTTCCTTCTAATACTGCGAATGTGTAATCCTCATTCCAGCAGAAATTTTCTTTTTACCCTCATGAAAAAATGTCTCACTCTCTAGTACGACCTTACAGATAAGATATAACTTAAAGAGATTTAACGTCTCAAAACACCTGTTTCAACAAATATTTATTTCTACATACCAGAGTTCTAACAAGCAGATGTAGATATATGGGTAATCTTATTCATAGAATTAAAATATTTCAAATTTAATTTATTTACGAAATTGTCCGCTTAGGAACAAGTAAGGGATGTATTCCTCTTGCTAAATAATATTACTGTGCCACATAGTAGTGCAGTGTGGTTATTAAGGGTCTGTTGGCTTCACAGTCAGTCCCCTATTTTCATTGGGTTTTTAATGTAGTCATAAAAAAAAAGTAGTGCTGCAGGCAGAAACTTGGCCTATGAGGTCTCGCCCTAGGAGTTTTACTGCACAAAAGAGGACTGACTCTTTAGCTATGTGAGCATTTAAAAAAAGCTTGGTTTATTCTTTCTATGAATTTGATATATTAAAAATAGCTCTTGAAAGTGTTTAGGCAGGAAGTCTATAATATTGAGGACAAGATCACGAAACTTTAAGTGTAAAAATAGAAACACTTTGTTGTGCTTTAATGAGATGATTCATCAGAATAAAATACGGTTTGGGCTACATATTTTGTATCCTTACAAGTCTGAAAATCATTACTGAAAATAAAGAGTAGGGGAGAGAGACAGATGGTTTTGGTTTAATCATTTTAATTGATAAGCACAAAAAAAAAAGAAAAAGGCTTATTCGATCCTGTATCATTTTTCCCCCACGAGACCATAGCATTATGGGCACTCACAAGACTGAGGAGGATTCATAACTGGATACAAGTTGATGTGTATGAGCACGTGTTGAGCCCCAGCAACAGAAAGTCTGTCGGAGAACTGGGGAACCCATGCAGCACCAAATAAGTGCCCTATTTGGAGGTTTTACGCAAGAGGGGTTTGCTAAGCAGCTTTCAGCTATTTCTACGATTGGAATCAGTGCAAAAAAAAATCACAAAGTTCCAGAATTACATTAACTTCCATGGTCATCAGAGGATCAAAGCAGCTAGGTTCTTTTCAAAATGATCTTTCTGAGGACAAATCCAGGAAACTGTAGAAATCTGTCCTTGTTTAACCATTTGAAAACACAGCATTACATAGAGCATGATAAAGGGGAAAAATATGCCCAATAATATAACATCTGGTCCTGTACTGGGGCTTAATGCTACAGCCATGGAAGCCAACAGGAATTTTGAAATAGAAGCTATTTGCAGCTGGATCAAGGCTTTATTCATCCATAAATACCAGCACATCTTACTACCATACGTAAATATTACCAGAAGTAGCTATTTGATCATTGCATCGGCTCCCTTGTCATTTAGCCCTAACTATTTTATTTTTCTCCCTTCTTCTATTTTCTTCTCTTTTTTTTTTATCTTTCCCCATATCTCTAACCCCAAGAGTACATTCCAGGCCGGTTTGGATCTGAGGACTCCTCAGGCTATGCTGCTTTTTCTGTTGATGCCACTCAGAATGAAAATTTGAACATATCAATGTTTGTCCGAACACGCAAATATTCTGGCTTGTTACTGGCTTTGAGAAACAGTACTTACCTCTACGTAAGAGTCTACTTGGAAGGTGGGAAACTCACAATGTTAGCTCTAAATTCCATTAAGTTATTAGGGAAACACTCCATGAACGATGGAAACTTTTACTTAATAACATTAAAAATAGAACCAAATAAGATGGAATTGTTCCAGTCCTCGCAATACCTAGGCTTTATTTCTACTCCAGTACTAACCATCCAAAGTAAGCATATTCTTTACATTGGAGGCCTACCAGATAATAAAGAAACTGATAGAAATGGCAGATATTTCAAAGGCTGCATCCAAGATGTGAGAGTGAATAACCAGCCGCTGGAATTCTTCCCCATCACCAATCCACTGACTTCTCTTATCAACCGAACTCTGATCAATGTCACCCAAGGCTGCACTGGTGACAACCTCTGCAAGGTAAGAATGACGTTTTTCAGAGCATTTTCACATGTTTATAATGGGGAATTTCTTTTAATGTTTCATATGTTCCCATACATTATTTGATGATAAAGACATCTTAGGAAAATATGTAAAAATGCTAGAAAGAGCAGGTTTTGTTGAGTTATGCTACATATGATGAATAGCAGCAGCAAACAAAATGGTTTTGCATAGGGAAGAATTAAAATATTTTAAGGCTGAAATACTATTTTTCACCAATTATTGAACCTGCTGTGCTGTCATAGTACTGGTCTTTATCAGTTTCCAACTGAAATAAACAGAATTCTCCTTTTTGCCAAACAGTCCCCCATCCTTAGAGTTGGGAGTCCACCAGCTTTTATTCATACTTAGGTTGTCTCTTCTCCTTCCTCATAGTCCAACCCTTGCCACAACGGTGGTGTGTGCTATTCAATCTGGGATGACTTCACTTGCACGTGCCCCCCTAACACAGCAGGGAAGGCATGCGAGGAAGTTAAGTGGTGTGAGCTTGGGCCCTGTCCTCATGAAGCACAATGCCAGCTGGTGCACCAAGGATTTGAATGTAGGTACATTTCAGTTATTCCTATCATCTTTGGAGAGTAGAAACAATAGAAATTTTCATCAGCATTTCATTAAAACACAATATTTACTGTCCTTAAAGTTCATTCAAATGTTATTTCTGTATTAAAATAATAATTATGTAAATTGTAGGTAACATTAATGGGAAGAGTCTGCCCTACCAAACCCAGAAATTTTCAACCAGACCCCCTGACACAGACACCGATGTTTACAGGACCTTTGCTTTTGACTTAATCAACACAGCTTGTCAAAGTTGTAGAATAGATCAGCACAACACAACTTGTCGAGGTTGTAGAATAGATCAGCACATTGCCAGTGTGTACCCCTCATACTTCCACTGTAAAGAAGTAAGAGGACATCCAGTGTTGGATTAACCTTAGGATGTTCTCCATCCTCCTGAAAAGACAAGCTACATGACAAACATTGCATCATTTGATTTTCTTAAATTTTAAATACCTTTGAAGAAAGTCACCCTAATACCAGCAGTACAGTTACTCAACTAGTATCTTCATAAGAAGCACCTGCATGCCAAGCAGTCTATTTGAAAATTGATGACCATTAGCTGTCTTAAGAACATTAGCCACGCTGCGTATCTCTTTCCTTCCCCACTTTCCTTCTCCTTCCCACCCTGGAGTGGAATTTAAGAAGCAAGTAAGGATTTTGAAGAAATATTTTCTCTTTTTGCTATCAAAGAAAGCCTTAACGATGCTGTGAATGAAGATAAATACACACACAGTCTGATGGAAGCTGTTAGAATGGCTAACTCTTAGGAGTGAGAAGGTTGGTCAACAAAAGATTTCTATCATAGACAATTTGCTGACAGATTAATATGATGCTATTTTTGTTGAGATTGTTAGAATCAGCATTCCAGCACTCGTTAAAATTTATAACTGGAATTAAAATAATTGCACCTTCTCTAATAGACACCTTTAATGATAACATCAAAATACGTTCTCTCATAAACTTTACTGTTGCATATTATGGTAGAATATAAACACACACAGACAGAGAAATGAAAAGTATCTGAACTGTTTCCTTTTGCTAAACTCAAGGTCATTTACACTGTTAGATCACCTTTAGATTTCTGTGCTGCTTTATGTGGCAATGGTAGGGAGTTTCCCTAATAGATATTCAAAAATTCCTGCACTACAGAGCTGTATTTTTAACTAGTTTTTTTGTTAGCTATGGCATAGTCTTCTTGTTGTTCAACACACGGTAATTTAAAAACAGGGGTTTTACTGGCCAGTGAGTTCTCTGCCAGCCTGGTGTCTTATGCTCTGGGTACCATTTTAAGCTAAGGCAGAAAAAGAGCTGTGGCAGAAAAGGGGGCTATGGCTATAGTTCCACCTAGATGGCTACAATTAGCAAGCCCTTTAGGAAAACATGCATGCCAAAAAAACAGAAAAAGCCTGTATGGGAGGCTGATGTGGGGAACATCAAGTAACAGCCAAACTGTATGCCCCGTGTCACAACTGAGAGTAGAAGCACGTTCAGACAGCTTGCTGCGCTCAGGACTTTAATAAGAGTTCTACAGGAGTATTTTAGCTTTATGAGCTTAAAAAACTCAGCTTTGTGAGACATTTAAAAAATTAGAAATAACTTGGAAAAGCTTCATTTTCAGTACGGTTTCCTCTGAGGAAACCTTTCCTATGAGAAAGACACCACATTTGATGCGCCAGGCAATGTAGTTACACCTCTGCCTTAGTATCAGGATTACAGTCAATAATTTCATACTGGGACTCCCAGGAGTTCTTTTCATCAAGATTTACTGAGCCCAGAGAAAGTTCAGGAACCCACCTTAGCAAAGCCAAATTTGTCTGAAGTACAGACAGAAGACATTCCTTCCTGTCCCTCCTCCTTGTCTATAATCCTCATAAATCTTAGAACGTGCGAATTTACAGCCCAGCGAGTTAGTGCATTTCAGAAGAAACCGTGCTAATGAAAGACGTCAAATACCTTTGTGAAGATGTCCATAAAACTGCCACAATGTTGCCCATCTATTTTCAGTCACAGCAGTGCGAACTGAGTACTCTGCTGCCCTCCCAGTCCCACCAGCACAGGCTCGGTGCCGTCAGTAGGGCTGTGGCAGCGCGGACACAGCAGGAGAAGCTGGCTTTAAACGTGACAGGCACGACCCTTCTTACGTTGATTCTGAAGGGGCTTTTTGCCAACTGACTTCAATTAAATTCACCCTTTTTGCATCAGTATGAGTAAATTCAGATCCAGTCAAATAGTTTTGAAAAACTCTTCAGTGCTTTACCTAAGAAAAGAGGAATTGAGAACAAATGGTCACCCCCTCCAGCTCTGTCATGGGGAATAACTAGCTGCCCATACTTAGGGAACAAACATAAAATGACAAATATATATCTTCTTTTGAAATACCCTCTCAGCCTCAGGTTTGAATTGTATACAGTTATGATCACCTCTTTGTCTTTGTCTAAAGAGCAGAAAGAGATAACACTAACGTAGAATTGTATCTTTAGAACGATAACTTGAGATGATGCAAAGCAGCACACTTTTGATGTCAATATAGCTGGTGCTAGCACTGCCCTGTAGTTTCTATAGCCATAAGGGGCAGGCAAGGATAACTGAAACGCTGGTGGAATTTGATTGTTTTTCAGCAAACCCAGGACTTACATGACAGGGAGCATGGGGCACTGAAGAGATATTGTTCCACAGGTATTGGTTTAAAGTTGGCCTGGTTTCTCAATTATTATCTTTGCACAGGTCTTGCTAACGCAGTGTTTAATGGCCGAAGCAGTGCGATATTTTACAGAAGCAATGGAAAAATCAGCAGAGCCCTCACCAATATCGTATTTGGCTTTCGAACCAGGGACACTGACGTGATACTGCTGTACGCGGAGAAGGAGCCAGAGTTTGTTACCATCAGTATTCACAACTCCAAATTACTCTTTCAATTGCAAAGCGGCAACAGCTTTTATAAGCTGACCCTTGGTAGTTCACTACCTGTGAGTGATGGGAAATGGCATCAAGTGATGGTCTCTATGGTAGAGCCCCTCTCCCAGTTCTCTAGATGGCACATTGATATAGATTACAAGAAAGACACTGCCACTAGCACAACTGCCGCAGGAAGCCTCAACTTTTTAAGAGAAGAGACAGACATCTATGTGGCTGACAAGGCTTTTGACAGTCTGGATGGCCTGCGAGGGTGTATGAGCACCATAGAAATCAGTGGCATTTATCTCTCGTACTTCGAAGATGCTGACATCCCTACTAAAAAACCTCAAGAGGAGCAATTTCTCAAAATATCCGCAAACCCTGCTCTTACTGGCTGTTTGCAGGTAGATGTCTGCAGCTCAGATCCCTGTATGCATGAGGGGATATGTGAAGACTTCTATACTTCCTACCACTGCGTATGTCCCAAAGGATGGACTGGCACCCGTTGCGAAGTCAACATTGATGAATGCTCTTCAAACCCCTGCATTCATGGAAACTGCACTGACGGGATCACCTCTTATGAGTGCAGTTGTGAACCTGGTTACACAGGGGTAAATTGTGAAGAGGACATAGACAACTGCCGTGGCCACCAGTGTGCAAATGGGGCCACTTGCGTCGATGGGATTAACGGATATTCTTGCGTGTGTGCTGGTAACTTCACCGGAAAATTTTGCAGGTACTATAAGACAGATCCATATGATTTTGTCAGGTCTATTCTGAAGGGTTATTACATCACTGATGTCTCCATTTGAAACACAGATGTTATGCATCTATCTATATATGAATCATGGCTGCAGAATTAATCTGTAAAGAGTGTGCAGTACAGAAAGCTGTACAGATCAATTAGATGTGGACCGAGGCAGTGGAGAGCTGGCAGGTCAGGCAGAGACTGGTGAGGCAAGGAGACAGGGAACAAGGCACAGCTCTGCTGCCCAGCTCTGCTGCCAGCCTGGGTCCTACAAGCTCTCTGATGACAGGATTACAAGTCCACCAAAGCTCGGAGATAGATGTGTTACATCTTTTTTAGAAAAAAAAGATTTTAAGGCTCTTGAATCTCTAAAACTATACTTTATTAGAGTAATAGAGCTGTAGAAGTGTAAGTAGAGAAATTCAGAGTTGGTGGGTAAGAGAAAATAACAATAGAAGGGCTTGTAAAGAAGTTTTTCTCCCCACCCACAGCGTCTTTGCTAGGTGGGTCTTTTCCTCCAAGCTTGCTCTCTGAGCCCAGCAGTCCTGGTGGCTTTTTCTCTTTCCGTCACTTCTGAGACTCCTCACATGCCTGTTTCCTATTCTTCTCAGACACTCCTCTGTAAAGGCTGCAGGCTCTTCCCTGCCTCTCTCTCCTCTAATTGCCCTTCTCTGCACAGCATAAACTTCCCCCTTCTGAGCACGTCCCGTTGCTCTCAGAGAAGGCAAAATCCTTCTCCTTCCTCCAGAGGACTCCAGCAAACCCAGTCTGCTGCAGCCCGAAGGATGCAAACAGACAATCGTCTTCATGCTGCCCAACCACAGTCTTCTAGGCTATAATTACACAATTGACAATTTTTGTTGACTTTTTTTGAGTAGTAAGGACATCCTGAGATTTGAAGATGCCTTATATTGGCCCAATATGGTCTATCTTGTATGCTAAGTCTCTCTTTTGAACTATTCTACTAAGCTGTCCAGGTATCATGTAGAGCTACGTCAGTAATGTAGGTAGAATGTTGTCCCTTTTTTTTTTAGCTAAGAAATGAACCATTAACTTGCCAGTAAATACTTGAAAAGGAAAACCCAATTCAGCAAATTAAAAAAAGTTAAGCAAAACATGTTTTGTGAGTCTTAAACCTCAGTTCCTGCTGTCTTTCCTTTGGACAATACCCCAGCCAGTAACAGCATTGCTCCCCAGGTTCAGCTGCTGCCTACCACTAACCGTGAGCACCCCGAGTACCCCAGGCACCAGGCGTGTCAACGCACACAGATGTGGGGTTTCCTTTCCAAAGAGGCACTAAGTATGTGCAGCCCCTGAAACTGTGTGTTCATTTACAGGTAAAATGTAATGCCTTTCCCATTGGTATTGAATAGTATTTGCCAGCAGGAGCACTGCTTCCTCCATTTGGAGACTAACAGTACTAGATTCTGCATTCAAATAACAAATTTGCAAGGTAGATCTAAATATTTTCCACTAAAGCAGTGGACTAGAGTCAAATGAAAAGCTGAGAGGGCATGAGACATCTAGAAATAAGGAAAGTGCAAATAACTGCCATTGCCTTCTTATTTATCTAGATACAGAAGATTACCATATACGATTTGTGGGAATGAAGAGAGGAACCTCACATGTTTCAACTATGGCAACTGCACCGATCTCAGTGGCGAGTTGACATGCGTGTGCCTGCCGGGATTTGCTGGGGAACGGTGAGATGCTTTGCCCAGCAGATCTTTGTGGAGCAATTCTTCCAAAAGCTGTTCCAGAAGGGTCCAGAGGGTAACGGTCACAGGGGTTTTGCCCTCCTACAGAAATACAGACAAAGCAGCTGTTTAAGTTCAGCAGTTTCGTGCTTGTGTACAGGGGTCTGAAGGTACAGCAGTTTTACTTAGAGAAAAATCACAAATTAATGCAGCAAGGTTCAATCCAACATAGCACCATTAACTCCAGTGCAAGATACTCTTTCTTAGGCAGCATTGTACACTTGTACGTTTTTGGGATTCCATGCCAATTTTATATATGACAAGCTAGAATGTTATCTTTCTGTAGGTGGGGACACATAAACACACATATCTTGCTCATATATAAAAATCAGCTACAATACACTGACACATGAATCTGCAAAGCTGTTTCATTTTCACACGTATGTGTTGTGAATATACAATCTATTCTTCCACGGGGATGGTATGAGATTAAATACCTGGTGGTATTGCGGGTTGTTACTTTCTTACTGAATGCTGAAGTATGAAAACAGAATTATAATTTTAAAAAGAAGTTAAGAAATACTTTTTACATGTTATAGTTTAGTCTGAAACAGAGGGGCCTTCCTCACAGTGAAATTTGTATCTTGTGGCATATTGTTGCAATTCACACTTACCATTTGACAGTTTTCTACAAACGGCTCTGGAGCAGGGAGTCCTGACAGCCTCAGGGCATTAGGTGCTGTAGAAACGTAGGAAGACATTGTCCCAGTCATAATATAGTCTGAATAGGTAAGGGCACCTTTTGGGATAGTGAGAAAAGAAATACCGTACGTGCTCTTAGTGAAATTAGCATTACATCAGAGTATGGTATCCAGAAGTTCAACAGAACCAAGCGATGCTGGCTCTGCATAAGGAGTTTTCAACAAAAGGTTTTCATTCTCTCAAAAACTTACTAGCCCACTGATTTTGTGGAAACAGTACAGTAAGATATAAAAGATAGATTAAATGAAAATTTCCACCCACTCAATGCACAGTGTAGTTGGCAGACATATCTGCATTGTATTGTTTAACTCAGCCAGGAGGTCCGTGTACCACCTCACGATATTCAAAAAAAGGTGAAAAAATCAGATCAAATAAAATACAAAAAAGTAAAAGCATATTCTCAGGCAGTTCTTTGGTGTGTGTATTTCTTGATACTTCAAGATAGAAGGAAAGTACTTTTTCCTTCTTCCTTCCCCTGCCAGGCAACTTGCTAACTACAGCTTTGGGAATGAGCCCTCCTTACATCCATCCCACTGGCTGGCAATAATCTCTATTTTATGGTTCCCATGATTCTTGTATCGAACGGCAGCCTTGTACCAAGCGTACTGCGCTTTAACTGACTATCACAGCAAGGCATTCTTCTCCAATGTCTAAAATTGACTATTTGTCCTCTTTTTCTCCAGGCTGCCAAACCATAAACCAGTAGTACTTCCATGCTTGCAGATCTTAGTATACCAAACGAGAAAATTTCACCGCTTCTTTTTTTCGGAACAAATTCAAATATATCAGTTAAATAAGAAAATTTAAACCCAAACCCTTTGTATATTTACCTATTAGATTGATAAAGCAGACATTTTCCTTTAAGACAATATTTCATCCCTCAGAAAGCCATTGATGCACAGTATAGAGAAAATAGTATCTTTCTATATAAATCAATTGACTTGGGATCACAAAAAAAAAAAAAGAATGAACTCAATAGGTGGACAGGGAAATGTGAAAAGATAACTCTTCATAAAAGGAGACTTAGCTGTCTCTTGAGCATAAATTTATCACTGAGTTCAGGCTGCAATTTTTGAAATTACCTAAAGGAGTTAGGGTTTTAAGTTTTCCTGAAATTCAGTTGGATTCAAGTGCCTAATTCCCTGGAAGATTTGGTTGGGGTTTTTTTATTTGCATAGGTAAGTTCATACACAGTTTTTACACATTGGGTTAATACTTTAATTTAGCTTTTTGAAGTATATGAATATAATTTACCATTGAAGGAAACTGTTGAAACTTTTTTATAGATTAATAAAGAAAATCAGCTAGAAGTGTTTAATATAAAGAACAGCTCTTCTCTAAGTAACACTAAAAATTTATTGCATGGTTATGAATATGATAGAACAAAGCAATTCCTTACAATGCACAGGGAGTTTCTCACATTCTTCTTCAAGAATAAATCTGCTTTTTTATCTGGAAAAATTAGGATTTACTATTAGCATTATTTGAGAAAAAGGCTGCAGGGAATTAAGAGGAAGTTTTGTCAGAGCAGCAAATCACCAAATCATTAGTAGTTTTCAGACAACCTCACACATCCTTCATTAATGTTCAATTGGTTGCCTTGAGAAATTATGAGAACTCAAATGTCCTTTATCATCAGTATGAACTAAAAAACATTTAATGATACATATTTAAGCTTGTAAAGCCCTCTTCTGCACCATTCTTACCATTCTCGGCGCCCATGTCCTCAGAGACACCATATAGGAGATTTCTGCTGAGCATCTACTGGTATTTCAAATTGAGGAAAAAAAAGCAGGTGAACATTCCCAGGGGCACTCAGCTGGGAAACCCACGCATTTGTTTGACTTACATCCAGACTACTGAGGAGGAAAATGTGCCCTCAGCTCCCCGTAACAATGAAAATGGATAAGCAAGCTGTCGGCAGGACTTGCGCCAGATCTAGCTCTAAAATCATACACAATCTTTCACTTTACATTGGTAAGCACCATTAACTATGAAATGCTTTACAGAGATAAAATTTCCGGCTTAACTATCTGTGTTTGAAAATAATACAGGAAGTGCAGGATTTGAGTGTAGCTAATCAGGTAGTTAATAAAATCATAAACACGTGTGGAAATATACCACAGCTTTCAAATAGAGCATCCTCCTCTCCCTTCCCCCAAAGGCTTCTGAATTAGCAATGTGGCTGTTCGGTGCATTTCATTTGTGATTTCAGATGCTCACTATTTGCACTCTGTCCTCTAGGTGTGAAAAGGACATTGATGAGTGCAGCTCCGACCCGTGTCTGAATGGGGGCCTCTGCCAGAACCTACTCAACAAGTTCCACTGCCTCTGCGACGTGAACTATGCCGGCGACCGTTGTGAGATAGATGTAAGCGACCTCTCCTTTTTTGTCTCTTTACTGTTGTGGCAGAATCTCTTTCAGCTTCTCTCCTATCTCATTCTACGAATGGATGATGATCCAGCAGTCGAGTGGGGTGAACAGGAAGACTATTAAGCAGTCTTTAAAGTTTTGTATTTTAATGCAGCAGAAGATGCCTTGACCAAACAGCTTAGCAAAGCAATACGAACATCAGAGTTTTAAAAATAGTTTTATATTTATTTGAATGATTTTCTATTAATCGCTTTGGATCTGCTTTAATTTTTAATTTTAGGACAAATGCTAGCAGATCTTAAAAAGTGTTTCATCCCACCTCCACCGGAGCATTTCAGCATATACACACTGCCAGTGGGCAACAGTGGGCCACACCAACAGGCAATACGTATTAACGAGAACTGTAAGATATGCTGATGGTGGCATTCAAACCCTACTGCAATGAGTGGCAAAGATCCACTGCCTTCAATATGGCTAATTTTACCATTAAATCTTATAGATGGTCACTATCTTTCCATCACATACTATGTTCATTGCTGTTTCTTTGGCAGGTTGGTCTCACGCCTGTGAAATCATGTATGATATTTTTGGATAATTAGATAATGGTTTGGATTAGCAATTGCAACATACTGAGCACACTCTCACATTCATTTGAATTAGTGGCAATCCTGCACTGATATCACTAATCCTGAACTTCTGCTCCAGTAGCCTGTACATCTCCAATATCTTATACTGAGATAAAATACAGCCGTCTTAATCTTCATCAATCTTTCAAGAAAGGCCCAGTAAGTACATCATAGATTTGTTGTTTATTCAAAGATTTCTACAACTTTAAGTAAATCAATGTCATCAGACAAAAATACATTGTTTTTTTTTCCTTCTTGGAAAGCAATCAAGGCAGCAAGCAGTTGATTGGTTGTCCATGGATTCTTTAAAGAATGAAAATAAGGGGCCTAAAAACTATGAATACCAAGAGGCTTAGCAAAAAGTGTAATAGCAAAATATCTGTGTAGTTGCCTTTGAGAATGTAGACACAACTGAAGTACATTGTTAAATACAAAACAGTAGTGAAAAGTGAATTTTTGTTTTTCTGAACAATTCTTTAAGGCAAAAACCATTTATGAAGGTGCAAACATTTATTTGGGCATTCGTGATCATATTATATTTGTACAGATTCTATACTCCTCTTAGTCATTTAAATAGCGTCCTTGAGAGATGATTCAAAAGAGTAAGTGTGTATAAGGTGGTGGTTTTTTATTAAGTGATATGGCATGTTGCAGAATTATGGGAAAGACTAACTAACTTTATACAATGAAGTTTTATGACTCCAGAGAGAACAGCTGATCTTTTGCAGGAGTCCTTGAGCCCACTGATATTACAATTTCCCCACTTCAAACGTGACCTTGTTTCTTCAGTCCTACCCAACTTGCTGTGGATTGGACTTGGAGTGTTCATGAAGAGCAAATCCCACCTTTAACTCTACAATTGCATTAAGACACCTTAAAATGTGTAGAAGTGAGATGTTAAGGTTCCCATTTTGCCACAGCAGGATATAGTGGAAGTCACTGCCTGGGAATCAAGCCCCTATTTTTTATTTCCCACCTTTCATAGGTGGGAAATGTCCCCAAGTCTGTGATTTTTCTGAATACCATTCAGTGCATAATTGCAGCGACACTAGTGTTATTAAAAAGTCTACTCCTATTTTCAAGGGGAAAAAAAACCCAAACACACTTTTTGCACGTGTATGGAAAATACCATGATTCATCCCTGTGATATGTCACACGTTCCTGTCTCAAGCACCTGCCTTAGTATGAAAACTTAAGCACAATATATTTACTTATAATAATTGTATTACACGAGGATAATTTCATTGCTGTCTTTATCATACCAGAAAAGTGATTGGGGTAATTTTCTTGTAAATCTCTTATTAAAAAGAAAAAAATCGTTCAGCTAAAAGTTCCTTTCCTCTTTGTAAGCAAACAATAAACTCAAGATAGGAATGCATGTTCCAGCACTGGGGATGAAATTACTGTAGCAGCGTCAGAAACAAAACTGTGTATCACATGTAGGGTTTAGTTATCTTACTTACTGGGAATCACATGTAATATCGTGAATTATATAACACAGGCAAAGACAATGAATCAAAACCAAACTGCATTTTTTTTTCCCAATGAAAATACAGTTTTGGAAAATTGGTTTTTTACTCCAGATAAAGTAATGCGATCAAACTTACAATATCAGAGGAAAAGATTTTTTTTTTAATGAAATCAATATTTCTGTGTGAAGTGTCTGCATTTTGGTTTAAAATATCAAAGTAAGATAAAACAAAATGAAAACATTCACCTTGTTTTGAGTTAAAATGTCAATTTTCCTTCATATGGAGAAATTTAAAATCATAAACAATGTATTATGTTGGAAAATTTATTCCAAACTGTAGTTTTCATTTAATTGTAGCTAAAAATGTTACTGGGTTCAGTATTATTGAAATGAAAAATGAAAAATTTAAACACAAATAACTTGAAATGAAAACTATCATATCATTTCAGAATGCTAACTAAAAGCAAAGAAATAAGAAACTTTTGAAAATTGACATAAAAAAATGATGCTACTAACCAAAGCTGTTCAAACCAAGTTTTTTTAAAAAAAATCAAAATTAAGAAAATCACAATAAAGTTTTGAGTTTTTTTCTCACTGGGTTTAGTTCAGCTCCCACATAAGTAAATTGAGCTGTTACGTACTTTATAGAATATGCACTACAGGATACACTACAATAAGCAAAAATTTCATCTTGGTATTAATATTGAAGAAAGCTAGAAATCAATATGTGTAATAACAGTATGTCTGACATACTATAACTATAGGCATAATATGAAAAACAAAGAATACATCTGTATAGAGATTCCAAAACTCTTTCACTTCAATACTAGAAACTTGATATAAGAGTGTACATACAATAGTAAATACAGGTTTTATATGGATTTACAGGACTACGCAAGTTATTAATCTAGAATATATTAGCAGAGCATCGGTTCAGTCTTTCTTTTTCTGAGTACACACCTGTAATTGAATTCTTTCCTTCCTCTAATGCCTTGTCATCATGAAACATCCCCTGACTTCAAAAATGCTGCTCCTTTCCTCTTTGTACTTCTGTATTTTCAACTCCATTGTGCACATGTACATAACTTTCCTACCTTTATACACAAAATAAACCTTCTGCCTTTGTCTCTTTATGTCTACTCCTCATTTTCTGCTAATGACTCTATTCATTTGCTTTAAGTGTGCCATGTTTTCTGAACATTTGCACTTTACATGTACACCACACAAAAACTAAGGTTGTATCTTCCCTATGTCTTCTCCAGGAGTGCTGACAGCGCAGGGCCAGGTGCTTCCCAGCCGCTTGAACCACTTCAGCTGCAATACTGAAGGGTGATTACCTCTGCTGGGTAGCTCTCGGTACCTGACAGAGCACAACTAAACAAAAAAGCCCCCAGACCAACGATTCAGAGAGGAAGGGATTTTATCCACATGGCTTAAAGTGACTCTTATTACTTGGTTCCTCTTTATGTATTGTCAATGCTTACAAAACTGTTGAGTGTTACGAGGTCTCTGTTAACATTTTGATGGGTCATCCCTTTCCGTTGAGCTCTCATAGCCCATAGGCTGGACCTGTGCCACGCACAGGTCTTCCAACACGCCCAGTGGAGAACAGACTTGATATTTCTAGTTTAAAAGGTTAAAAAATAAAGAAACAAATGCCAGATTAATTGATTACTTGAATTCTCTGGCTCCCAGAACATTTAATTCTTAAGAAACTAGATCCAATACTCAGTTTACTCAGTGCATGTGACTAAAGTATATTGGTGAAACTAAAAATAGGAAAAAATCGGCTTCAAACTTGCAGTGATGAAATCAGGTTTTATTCTTTCATTGCAGATATTTTTCCTGGCCTGACACACAGAAGTTCAGCCAAAGGAGCACTTTACTTTTATCTATTAACTTTTAGCACTTGAACTTACATTTTATATCTTGAGTTAGTGATTCTCCCTAAAAATAAGGAAACTTCTGTTTGCAATGAAAAATTCTTCGAAATTTCTACTTCAAGAACCACAAACCCTGGTTCTAAGAACTATGGCCTAAAAAAAGCCACAAAAAACCTGCAGCAAGTCTTCTTTCTGTGTTCCTTGGATTACTATTATCTGAAATAGATCTCCAGAGAGTGAAAAAAATGCAGAGTTTGGTTGTTCATTTTACTTTGTGTTTCAAGAGTGCCCTGAGGCCCCATTAGGCTTAAGAGCACATCCTGCTAGTGCTGCATTCTGCTTGTGCTAGCAAAAGGCAGACGCGTCCCTGCACCGACTAGCGAACAGCTCAGTCTGTACTTTGAAATTGTTTCTTGAGCATTATCATCACCTTTGGGACAGCACTTCCTCACAAAGCATACCCTCTCCTATTGTACACGTGAATATACATGAAACTTGAAAGTGGTGGTGGATTTCATGTCCCAGAATTAAAGTTCTGCTTAAGGTAGCTACTGCTATGTGCACCATTGTTGCTTTCATATCCTCTTCCAGCTGGTACCATTCCATCCTCCTGGGCACAAGGACAAGCATCATGCACGGGAGGCTACGATTCACGTTTAATGTCATTAAAAATACACTGATAAGCATGTAAGATATGTTCAATATTGAATCCAAATTCAATAAAACTCTCTCAGGCTTCCATAGCACAGACACACAGAATTTTGATTGAATCTGCTCTACAGTGATTAGTTAATGTATTCATTAACTGCAAGGGTTAGTAATATGAACGTAGCAAATGATACTTAATTACAATAACTAATGCCTGCTGATTCATGAATAATGCATTCTACAGCTATTTACATATTCATACGTATGAGGCTATTAATGGGTAATTACCATTTGACTAAAAGATGTGGACATCAGGATCGTAAAAACTACACCATTTCCCACCAATCTCACTGTGGCCTTACCTGTTTACTTTGCTCTTGTATACCTCTATCTTGCTATTATACACAGAAATATAAATACTTTATTTTCAAGACCTATAGAGCAATATGATGGCAAATACACTCATGCAGGTTAGTTTTCACACTGCGTCAGTTCTGAGCCGCTGTTCTCACCAGTTTATGTCTTGGGGTTGCAAAACAATTTAGAAGAATTTTAGGATATTATTTGAAAAGAAAAAAACCCATGTTTCACCTCGTCTTTCCAGCAGAAAACTTCTCAATATTAGGAGGCTGAGTGCAAGAGCAGTACTAGTGTTCTGCTTCTTCAAATGCAAAAAACAAACAAAAAATACCAAAGAAGAAATTTACACACTTGTAAGGGAAAGCTTTTGGTGAAAGAACTTTGTTCTTGTTATGATCAGTATAGATTTGTTCTTGTCCTGAATTTACGATCTTTCCTACTGCAGATGGTTAGGACATTTCCATACTTCAGAATTTGTTCATTTGTAAAACTAGGATAGCAATATTGTCAACACCTTCAATCTGAAATAACAATTCTGCCCTAGATGGCTCGTGTTTATGCTCCAACACACAGATTTCAGGCTCCATGGAAGAGGGTAAGTTGCTAGCCCTCCCAAGCTTGGAGGAGGTTTTAAGAGCCATAGAAGGCCAAAAATACAACACAGAATTTAAAAAAATATTTTTCATATTAAATTATAATTATTTCAAGGCAACGTAATAATTTTTCTTCTTAGCCTAAGCTTGAATGCTCATTGGCAACACTAAGACAATAATATTCAGCCTCAGGAGTGTGGTAAAATGAAGTAAAGCTGGGTAAGTCAACTGAAACTGAGAAGTGCTACCAGATTTTCAGACAAGCCACTCACCTACTGCTCCTCCACAGCACCAGCTGAGGAGCTGCGGGTGCCCCTGGTCACTGAAAAGTTTATCCCAGCTGTTATAACTTGCAGAGAGTAAACAGAGGGTCTTGCCATACGTGGAGGTCAGCTCCAGGTTCCCCTCGTATGGTGTGGCTGAACAAGCCGTGACTCCAGGCAGCAAGACCAGGTCAAGCCATTGGGGACCATCAGGCTGATGTCTTAGTAAGTGAGCACGTTTGTATTTGCTCTGACTTTTGTCTTCTGCAGCGCTCTTGCAGCCTGTTGAGAAAGACTAATATGTATGGTAAAATATTTTCAAAATCAAACCATTTTTCTGAAATTCCCTGTCCTGCATAGCTAACTCCACTGCATTTGGGGTCCTTGCCTCGCAATAATGTAATCTCATGGAATCAGAGATATTTAAAACCACTCATTTACATGCTCTAAAATCATACTGAAGCCAGTGGTACTTGAGGATGAAAGGAGCGAGGACTGAATCCCTGTTCAAAACTGATGCCCTCAGCCTCCATGGTCAGCATAGCCAGCCCGTGACACATTCCCGCTGGCTTGCTTTCCCAAGCAGGGAGCAAGCCATGGGTGAGGAGAACTACCAACGAGCAGAAGCCGACTCTCACCTATCAGCTTTCCTGATGCTCCTAAGATCTAGACAGGGAGCAGACTGCGGGAGGAGATAAGCAGTCTGGTCTATATAACCTACATTCTTGTAAGGCTGCTGCTGGAAGCATAAAGGGTATTCCCTGGTACTTCTGATTTATTCTCTGTGGTACCTTACTTTGAGAAAACCCTCATCGTGTCAACTATTTGGAGAAAAGGACTGCATAGCACAGGTAAACTTATTACGGTCTGATGATAGCTTATTGAAATAATACTATTTCATCGACTGAAGTAAGTTTTTACTATTTTTATTAGCCTAGCAGAGTCAGCATAACTGAGTGGGGAAAAAGCTTTTGGAAGTTATTTGTTTTCACGTCATTCACATGGTTGTGTATCACCCATCATGGCAGAGTTGTTACCGATGATGGTAGGAGCCGGAGAGAGCCCAGCTTTATTCCTGTGCCAGGTCAAATGTGGGGTAAGAAGAAACATCTTCAGATTTGTAAAATGAGCAGCTCTGCTCTGGAAGTCATTGGAAATGTCACAATGCCATTTTTACACTTGTTTTTCAGAGCAGAACAGCCCCTTAATATCCTTTGCTGTTTTCTATTAGTCTGTATTCAAAACATAGGATTTAACTAAAACTTCTAAAAGGATATTGCAAGAAACATATTTAATATCTGTCATAACATAAGGTACAAAACCATTAGGATGCAAAGGCACTAAGGTTATCTGATGTCTCAGCTGGGAAAGACAAGAAGGCTCCTCACAAGGCCAGCATTACTGCACGCATCAGTGAAAAGCAGTTGAATATTTAATGTGCATGATAAATATAAGCAGAAAAGGGAGCCCAGATGACATATGACAGCATAACACTCTGCAGTATAGGAATCAGCTCAAGTACAGTATTCATATAACACATTCAGTATTCAGACTAACACATTTTGTCTGTACACCATCCTTTACGTTGCAATGGCATTGTTTTCCTTTTTCTCACCTTCTGATGTTTTCCCTGTAGACTCCCGTTCATATCACATGGGCACTTACTTCAGTCATTGCTCACTTCATAACACATCCATGCGCTCCCTGCCTGCATTGTTCAGATACTAAATTTTACATCTTTTTCCTCATATTGTTCAGGAGACTTAATGTTCTTTTCTCTTTTACCTATTTTTTCTATCTTCAGATAATGAAGCAGGCTTAGCGCTGAGGGAAAGTATTCTGAAAATAATACTCTACTCTTACTTTTCTTTCTTTCTTTTTTTTTTTTTTTTTTTTTTGTAACAGCAGGAAAAAATACTTCTGTCTTCCAGTTATCTTTGTAGATAAAAGTGTAACTCTGATCTTATCCTAAGGACTATCCAAACACGAACAAATATTTTGGTAATTGTGGTATTTCTGGCTATTGCTGTAATCTAATGCCAAAACTTTGCATGTTTCCATTTACTTTGTTTCTTAAAATACAATTGATGAGAAAATTATTTTGCTGCAAGTATTGAAAAGTCTTTTGTTTGTATTGTGGTGTCTGTTTTCCACTGAAAATAGAAATGAAATTATGTTCAGTGGTAAATTTTTGAAACTTTGTTTTTAAAAAAATACAGCTATTTATCCAGAAAATAGCAAAACAGCAGTGATACCCCAACAGCAGGCATTAGTCACCTCTGGGCTTCCACTTTTGCACAGTAAGATGCTTTTTATTTGCTGGGCAACTCGACCGGGTACTGACTGAAACCAGACCATAAATCTGTTTTAAATCCATAAATTTCAAATAACTTAATTGACCAGAAGTTTCTAAACAAAAGAAAACTCCAACCTCACTTTCAAGCTGAAAAATATAGTTTGGGCTTTTACCTGAGTGCTTACAAAAAGAAAAAGAAACTGGGCAGAAGTTAAGGAGTTTATGATGGAAAAGATAACTTATGCTAAGTGCATGGTGCCAGCAATCTCTTGGGATTCAACATTTGTCCTGTTCACTAAAATTAACAGAAGTAAAACATGGGTGTGAGGCTTTACATGGAATTTTTTGACGGATCAGGACCAACGTGGCTTCAGAGGAAGCTCATTCACCACCATTACAATTAGGAAGACCAAGAATTACCCACACTTAGATATGTTTATATATATAAAGGATGCCAGATAAAGGGTAAATATGGAGATTTCCCAGGTACTACTGATTAAGCACTTCAGCAAGTCTATCCACATTTATTCAGGTGCCTGAATGGGAACCATGGTCCTCGATTCCAACCAGTGCTTTATTTAGTGATAGTGCTGTAGCTCCTGAATGCTATGGACATAATAGTTTAGCATAACAAATGCATCTTGTAGGCTAGTCTTAATATCTTGGAAACTAATCATATGCTTAAGATTACTATTAAAGGTCCGTTAAATTATGTTGTTTCCAGATAAAACAATGCTTCCTACATATCTTTTGATGAACTCTGCCTGTAGAGTACATTCTTGAGCAGAGAATTTTTCAGTTCTTGTTATGAAATTCTATTCCTAATAATGTCTGAAAGATTTTTGCACACTTTACTAGGCCTATAGAATATTTTTCCACTAAAAAACAATTTTAAAAAATCCTGTTCTTGAGGATTATTTTGGTTTCAAATGATCAGGAACACTTATCTGTTTTGATACACAGAGCCACTTAAATGAGAGGCAGAGCTTGTTACACAAATATCTGAGCTTTGTACCAAACTAACTGTGCAGCAAATACAACAGCCCTCAAATTTATTCAAACAATATTTGGTAGAAAAGATTATTCACTTTTCAAGAAGAATAAGAGCACTCAAATAAAAAAATGTTGTCATTCGGTGGAAAGGACAGGAGAATCAGCAGCTTTACAAACCTTTGTAATTATTTAATGTGAGCAGATTTTGCACTGCTGCAGACAACTTTGGTTGTTGATGGACCCTGTGAGATGCTAGGGTAGGGATTTTGGAGATTCTCAAGCACATAAATAGTTTGGGGTCTAATTTATACATTACTGAAATAAACGGAAAGATTTCTTTTTATGCCAGTGGGTAGTGGACTGGGATCTTGGCTATTGACTTAAACTTGCTAAGCCTGCATCTCTTCAGAGCGTAACTCAAGAAACCCGCTCGGAGCCTCGGGGAGGACAGCACTGTCTGGTGCAGCACTGCTAACGCTCACACGCTGCGCTCTTCTTATCCCCCGCGGGACAGGACTCTCTTTTGCCTCTTGTCCAAGAAGTTATTTGGTCCTCTTATCTGGGCTGACTCGAATCCCTCCGTGGAATGGCAGTGTAGGTGTACGTCTCCTCCATGGAGTTTATATAGTGATGTAACTCTTATCTTTTTTTATCCCAAAGCCTACCCTTTTGTGAACTTATGCAGCATATTGCACACGAGAGACTCTGCTGTGTCTCATGGAAAATTTCATTTGCCTTTCTTATTTCATTGTTTCCTTTAATCAAACACAAAACTCATTCAGGCCAAAAGAAAATGCTTGGTTTCTATACATACGAAAGTGTAACACATCCTTCCTGGTAGACCTAAACCCGCTAGTAAAAGACGGTGTCTTCTGTCACTTTCTGCAGATTTGGAAGTTATTATCCCCACACAAACTTTTCCCTATCCTTTCAGTATGTGATACTGTCAGGGAACCTCAGGGGTTGCTGAGCATCTCTCTGGAAAAGCCAGTGCAGAGATGAGTCCCAAAGAAAACCTCAGTGCTGTCAGTGTTGCCTAACATTCCTTGAAGCCATCAAAAAAGGTGGGTTTGGAGGAGATCCTGGAGGCACAAAGTGATACTGAGGGAAATGAAATTACTACACAAGTAGGAAATCTTTAAGTAAAATGGATTTGTAAAAATCATACAGATGGGGAGAGTACTGAACACCTGGACTCTATCTTAGCTCAGCAAGAATGACTTCATTAGTTTAAGTGAATGCTTGTGGCACATCTGTAAGATACAGAAGTGTTATCATCTTGTCCTTTACTAGGAATTTAACAGCGAGAGAGAGAAGAGACCAAAAATCTACCCCAGGATATTTTGACCACGACACTTCAAAAAATAAACAGAGCATTATATAAATATATAAATAAAGCATAAATAAACGTGCTGCTGTCTTTGAAACAGAGAAGTTCTTGAGATGGAGTTCACATGGAAGCGATATTTCCCCTCAATCCTCAGCTCCGCCCCCGCCCCTGAAGAAGCACTCGGGTCTGATGCACAGGCTGGTCAGAGGGTAACTGGCCTGGACCCAGAACCCTGAAATGACATCTTTCACCTCAAGAAAGTTTTGAGTCAAAAAATCATAGCTCGTGATCACTTTTTTCATCCTCTCCCAAAACCACTGATGAAAGAGGAAGCCAAAGTATTTTCCCAGAAGAAAATGCTAATGTATGACACTTCTGCTAAAATTATGTATAACTTGCTTCATTTCATGGTTACCTTACCAATCTTGAAATAAGTATGAGATTGGAAATATTTTAAGGAAGCGTGCAAGTATCAATCAGAAGAGTTACTCAGGGACGTAAAGAAGCATCTTAGAAATCTTTGATTAAATTATTAGTTGAATTAAATAGCTTATTTGTGGTATAAAAAGTAAAGACACCGAATAAGCAAAGCTTCAGGTCTGTGGGACTTCAGAATGGGATTATGGCAGGGGGGGAACTATCTCCCAGACCTTGCCAGTTCTCATTCATTCTCAATGGGAGCGTTAGAGCCTGGGCAGGGCTGCGCTGCCCTGGTGTGACTGCTGGGGACCCACCGCAGGTATTTGTGCAGACAGTGTTTAGGCAGCACGGAGAGATTAAATTCAATTACCATTTCCACCTTGAGTTGCCTAGCTGATCATAAGCTAATCATGTCTCTATTTCATGCTTCGGTTTCCCTCTCTGACAGAAGGATATTGGCCTGCTTTGAAGGGGATCTCCAAACTGAAAGCTACTATTTAAGAAATAAGGCACCAAGGAGGGAGCTGAGAAGGAGGAACCACTTAGGCTGCCTGTTCAACAGAGGACAACTCTGGTATCTGAGAAAGGTGGAATCAAAAAAGGGGTTGTATCAGGAATAGCTTACACCTGCAGGTAAAAATGGATTTTGACCAGACTCTGCACACTGTAGAAAATGTTACTTTCAGCCTGTATTGAGGAGCCCCCAGATCTAAATTAATCATCTGGCTAGAAACAGGGTCGAGTTGCACTCATAGTCGATACGCCTTGCCTTGGAGCACCAGAGAGAAATTCAGTGAGCTGAGCCAGCAGATTTTTTTCCTATCTTCAAGAAAATCCTCTGCAAGTGTAGAAAATCTTCTTAAAAGAAATACATTGACAAGGTTGCCATTGCTTCCTAACATGTTAGGCTAAATCTCTCTAATCTGAAGTACAATGTATTTTCTGTTAGTTATCTTTAGGTGGCAGTAAGGTAAAAGCATGGAGTAGAAAGTTAAGAGAAATCTCTAATGTCTTTTTAGAGACCTTTTTCTCATGTGCTGTGCTGGCTATATCATAGAAAGAGACTTCATAAACCATTTGCATCTTCAGCAGATATCCAAAAAGCAATTATTAGAGCTGGCTTTATCCAGATCACATTCAAATGCAAACCTGTTGAATACCAGCAATATTAATACAATGATGAGATACTGTATTAGGTATGCAGTACTTGATCCGAGAATCCCTGAGGACAGAGTTAAGTTTCACAGATAGAGGCAGACTCGTATGTTCCTATCAACAAAATGTAAGTACACTAAAAAGAAAAAAAGCCACAAGAAACAAAAAGTCCTCTGCCAAATCAAACATCTGGATCAAGGTTAACACAGGGTTTCAAGGAGTAGTTATTGACATAGAAGTTTACAGATATTTTTTCTTCCATTTACACTTTTCATGTATACATCTCTTCCAAAGTCTTTCCCGAAGCTAGAATGTAATGATGTTTGTTGTCTCTAATCAACTGTCTACTAGAAAAAAAGCCAGTAGGATAAAAACATACTCAAAATTTTTATCAAGGAATATAATTAGCTAAGTAACGTGACAGTGTCATGTAGCGTGCTAAGGCAAGTATTATGTAGCCAATAAAGGTCTATCTTATACCATTAATATTTACAGTTGGAAGCACGAGATGGCTGCAATCGAAGTGCTGCACCCAACAAAGGCTAGCTGTTGACTTGATACCTTGTTGTCTGACAGTGTGAAACAGTCAAATAGCTACTTACTTCATCACCACTTGACAGCATAATATTAATGCTAGGTAGCACATGGCTGTTTTGCAGGAGCTTAGCACCAAATAGGAAGAAGAATTTCATGGGATGGTTTTGAGATTGTAGGCTTAGCTTATTATCAGAGAAGTAGGGATGGAAAGTATCTGGCAATTACGAAATAAAACAGGAATCATAACTCTGTCTCTGCTATACCGTACCCCACTGACCCACCTATCACGCACCATTGGACAGAGCAGTTTCTTATTCCCCCAGGAAGTGGGAAGAGGCAAGACTGACAGTTTCAGCCCAAGTTGCAACAACTCTTATGGAGAACCAGGACCCTGGGGAGATAGACAACCCTGCTTCACATCGTCACAGTCAGGGACCAGAGCCCGCAGAGGGTGGCTGCGTCTGTATGCGATGCGAGTCTTCAGTGGGTACTTAGGGCTGTTCTCAAAGGCCTGATTACAGAAATAAAAGAACATCTACCACTAGCATCGCTAAAGAAGAGATCTTTAACCTCAACCGTTGAGTGCTGGAAAGTGGAGTTTTGAGCAACCACAATTCAGATTGTGCAACTCTATTAAAGTAAACCAGAATTGATAATGCACACGCGAATCATGCCTGGTGAAAACAATATGCATGGAAACATATTACTGAGGAGAAACAACATGCAGGTATTCACTTAAACAGGCTTTGTACTTTCAGATTGTGAATACCTCAGCAAAATTGCTCATATTTTTCCCTAATACAGAAAAGATCGGAATCTCCAGGTGCTGGAGCGTGTCCAGAGGAGGGCAACGAAGCTGGTGAAGGGTCTAGAGACCAAGTCTTATGAGGAGCGGCTGAGGGAACTGGGGCTGTTTAGCCTGGAGAAGAGGAGGCTGAGGGGAGACCTCATCGCGCTCTACAACTACCTGAAAGGAGGTTGTAGCGAGGTGGGGGTCGGTCTCTTCTCCCAAGTAACAAGCGATAGGATGAGAGGAGATTGCCTCAAGTTGCGCCAGGGGAGGTTTAGACTGGACATTAGGAAAAACTTCTTTACTGAAAGAGTGGTCAGGCCTTGGAACAGGCTGCCCAGGGAAGTGGTGGGGACGCCAATCCTGGAAGTATTTAAAAGACGTGTAGATGAGGCACTTAGGGACATGGTTTAGTGGGCATGGTGGTGTTGGGTTAATGGTTGGACTTGATGATCTTAGAGGTCTTTTCCAACCTTAATGATTCTATGATTCTATGATTCTATGATCTAGATAGAGAATATGTGCAAAATTCAGAAAATCAAAAGTTTTCATTAGAAATGGGTTAGTTTCACCCTTGGCATAGCTTTTGGTAGCTTGTGTTATCGTTTCCTGCCCTGTTCTCTTATCCAAACGCTGCACTTCCCACCAGCCCCATCTTGAATATTATAACATTACCCTTCACATGCTGGTCTTCTCAACACCTATGCAATTAATGAAGAAAGCAGTTTTGAAATTCATTCTTCTTTCTCATAATTCTATTTCTCTCTGCCTACTGAATCTCTCTTTACCTCTTTTCCTCAGGAACTGTCCTGCCCTCGTCTTCAGCGCCGTAGCATCTTTTCCTATTCTTCTCCTGCTTTTGGGTTTAACCTACTGACCCCCTCCCACCCACTTCACTCCCCCATGACAACAGGAGCAGACTTCCTCAAAAGGCCACTACTGTGTGTTCTTCCAACTCCCTCTTCAGGAGTCATTTCTACTGTGGCAACTGTAGGGATTGGGTAAACTCAACCCAGCTATGTGCAGGGCAATGACAGAAAGTTACTGTTTTCAACGACAGTCTCTTGATTTTAAGTATTATCCATTCCTTCCTGCAAGGTGCTTGCCTGATAAGGCTTTTATCCATCACCAAGATTTATTCATACAGAATTTGCTGTCTCGAAGCTGTAATGCAGTTATCCCCCATGGAGAAACACCACCTGATACACTGCGCTGTTACCCATGGACAAAAACAATTCTGTACGATACCCCAAAGCATTTCCCAAACAAAAGGATGTTACAGCTCAGAGACTGACACCTTTACTGAAACAGTTGTCTAGTCTGTGGTTTAGCAGCTATGGGACAAACTCTTCCTCGGCATGGTTTGCCTGGATTCGCACCAGCTATAGATTTTCCCTCTTATCCTTTCAGATTGCAGCAGATGGTGAAGTTCCTACACCAGAAGCTGTCGATAGAATTTTAAAAGGCATCTCATAACAACACATTGGAGCTGCACATTTAATCTGTGCTGCACCACCAAGATGATCTTAAAAAGAGCTGGAGCACAACTTACAAAATTAGCACTGGCAGTTGCTGCAGAAACGCTATCAAGGAGTCTTCTCAAAGCCCACAGCTTAATGAGAGCTTACCTCCCAAACTGCCAGCCAAATCACTTCTCTGTGTATAACCAACACTCTGCTGTCTGAGCAAAAAGGCATTTAATACTCTTTCCTGTGAGATACTGATGCAGCAAAATATCTGATGGAGATTTTAAGGGGCTACTTATGTACTTCTGGCTTTGTTGGGTCCATGGCTGAGCTCACGTGAAGTACGGTGGCCAAAACCAGAAATATTCTTTCTTCTACCTGAGACAGACCATCCCAGACTTAAATACCACTGTTTTCATGGCTGGACCTCTTCCATTAAACAGTTAATATAAGTCAGACATCAATACTATAAGTAATTAAAGAAATTATAGTTACTGTATGCAGCCTGTTCTTCAGAGATGAATTCCTAAAAGTGGGCTTCTGAGTCTGAAAAGTTACATCCAAAGGCTAATACTGTAAATAGAAGGTTACCTGAACCAAACATTACTGCAAGTACTAGCATTGAGGAGGGGGAAAATTGTTTTGATTTAAACACAGCAATGTTTCTAAGTGATCCAGGAACGGTCCTGCAGCCTAATGTGGGGAGGAGAAGGTCGGTGTATGCTGGTCTGACTGGAAGATAAAGACTAATGTGAATAGAACCCTTGTTTAACTGAAGTCTGTTTTACAATTTAGTTGCAACACTTTAGAGAGCTCCATCTCCAATTTCTTGCTCCACTATAATTAGAACAAACTTCCTTGTTAACTTCTGTAGTGTCACAACAGTGTGACTTCACGTGTCAGGAGGGAGGCTGTCAGCATTTCTTAATGAGGCACTTTCCTTGCAAGCCCAGCTAAATCCTAGACTTCAGTCTCCATCTTCTTCATTTTCTCACGGGACACCAGAGATGTAATTCTTCCTTGATAGAAAAGATTGCATTTTTCTGATCTGTAACTGGTCAATCCAGATGATCAATTTATCATTATAGCTGCTAACACTAATTCTCTCTACATTTGTGCTTTGGTTTCAAGAAGAATTGTCAGACAAGTAAAAGCTGACATATTCCAGGAAGGAATTCATTCAAACTGTCACATTTCGACTAAGACAAACTATTCAAACTACATTTTATAGACAAATGTATACTAGATAGAGATGGTAGTGAGTGTAATTTCTTCAGAGACATTTTAAGAAAATATTCAGACAATAACATCCACCAGAAAATAGAGAAATAAAAAAAAAGATTACTTACAAACATTCTTCTTCAAAGTGAGCTGCCTATATATGTATTATTCTGTGGATCTTCGGCACACATCAGAAGCAATCACCTAAGTTGTGTCTTCAGCAACGTCCATAGAGGTACATATAGGACTCGGGGTCCCATTCAGGCCCTCCAGCAATGGGATCGTCTTTTCCTGCAGATATCAGGAAAACAGCTTGGAGGCTGATAGCAGAAACAGCAACGGCAATGATGAAAATTCAAGACTATCTATAACTCTGTATGTAGCATAGATAGATTTTCAGAGGACTACAGAGACGGATGAGGGACGACAGGGTAGCCTCCTCCCAGTGGACATAGTGTCAGAGGGAGAAGTTTCCCAGATGTGGAGAGAAAAGCAGTCTTGGGGTGTTACCTGGCACGCAGAAGGCAAAGCTACCCGTGACCAGCACCAGAGCTGATATGGGGCAGCTACAGGCCCGCCTGAACGGGAGCTACGGGCTGGCTGATTGCTGGGGGAAGCAGTCACATCTTTAGGCCACAGAGATCTTCATAAGGTATTCAAGGCTCCAAGTCTGAACCTGGTCCTTCTACAAACCGGTCTTGTTCTTATTTGTTAAGGAAGTAAAACTAGAGGGAAACCCTGCAGCCGTTTCTGTCTAGGCCAGACCTGTCTAGGTCAGTTTTTTCTCTCGCTTTCTGCTTCTCAGTTTCAGAGAATTCAAATATTTTTCTTACCAGATAATCCTGAAGCTTGTGAGGCACCAGCAAATATCGTGCCTTTCAGGAACGACTTCCTTCAGAGGCAAGAAGAGGGGCTGTTCAATGTGACTGCCACAGAAAATGCACTTTTGAAGCCCCCAGATAAACGTGAGGCGTGCAGAAGGACGTGTAAGGTGTGCAGTGGGTGGCCTCACTAGTGATAAATAGTGGAAGATCAGCTAAGGTGCGCCACAGGCACTAAGTGCTGCCTCTTTTGTTGCCACAGGTACCAAAGTAGAAAGGAATAAATTATTCAAGTACCTGAATGATAACTGTGTATAGGCACACTCAACGCAGATAAAGCATAAAGAGGATAAAGCAGTTGAAGGAAATAGAGGATGTGTATAGAATTTTAAAAATAGTTTGCCATTTCCAGTGGCCTGTGCAGTGTTTGGCTTAGCAGGACGTGAATATGCTCTCTTTAAATGAGTCCAAAATGGATTATTGGTTCAACTCAGCAGCCCAACAACTAGGTCAACACGGCTCTTGGGACCCGCTGGCTGGTGATTAGCACATGCAGAGCAGCTGATGGGAGGGAGAGCAATAGGTACTTGCTTGTGAAGGTGAAAAAAAAAAAATCGTGGAAAAGGGACTTCATGTGCCACTCGTTTAAGGTTCTTATATTGGAATAAAGTCAGTCTGTAGATTTATGGCCACTTTACTGCTGTTGAAAACAAACTGTAGTCCCACAAGCTGGGGTTATCAATGCATCTCATTATAATAGATTTGTGTATGACTGACTGGATTTCTTCTTGAACTACTGGGATTCTTATTTGAATTCAGTCTTTAATGGAAAAAATTTCCGATAAAATGGTTGTAAATCCTCAATGAAATAAACTCAGCATATCCATGGGCTTTTTAATCAAGTTAATGGCTTTTCTTCGGCTCCTCAGTATTATCCCTATATGCCCCCAAACCTTTCAAAGTAATTCTGACATGGATTAGAACCACTCAAGCCAATCATCCCTCATTACTATAGCAAATGGTTTTGATTTAGGGGCAGTAAATCTGGATGGCGTGGATCAGATGTTCTTACCGTGAATGAAGTGATAACCTCATGAGTGGTGTCAGGACTCAGGATCCAGAGACTTCGCCGGCGAAAGCTCCAGTGCACACGAGCAGCTGCAGAATTCCCAGAAAGCCCCGCACGTGGCAGAGAAGGGAATTCTCCAGGGTTTGGCAATCCCTGTGTTTTAAAGCTTGTGTTGATGTCTCTGTCTTGCGAAGCATCCAGAATCAGGCACGTTTCTATGCGAGTGCTGAAATGAAGGCTGATTAATTCTCACTGCCCAGCAAGAGAAGCGTGCTTCTGCTTTCAGAGCACGTTATGCCTTTCACATCCCGAAGACACGTACCCTTGGCCCAAGCCACACTTTCCCACCAAAGCTCGTGCCCGGGTAGCAGCGTCGCGAGGAAGCTCATGCTACTTCTCTCACACCTACAGCGGTTGCTCTGGCTCGCTCTTCTCTCTCCCTGATCTGGCTCAGCCCTTGGTGTCTGTGGCCACAATTCTCATCCCCCTAGACTGACATAAAGCAGGATTAGATCAGCTAAGTCATGCTGATGTAAAACACACATGAGGAAGAGGCCCTGTGTATTCCGCTGGCTTCCTGGTGCTGTTCCACTTGCCTTTGACATTTGGCACACATGGAAAGGTTCATACATAGCAAATCCCTAATGTTCCCCTCTTATAAAATAACCATTTGGAAGACGGCTTGTTTAAAGATAAGCATACATATACTGGATTGATAAATGCTACTGAGCTTTGACTTGTGAACTTGGCCCTCCTTGTCCAAACCGTTCATCTACAAAGCAAATCAAGGAACCAAGGCTGAACAATCAATCTATTTCAATAACCAAATGAAAAGCAAAACCCAGCCCTACAATGAATTTTCACTCTATCCAATGATTTATTTTATCTAATCTAAACATTTTAAATAATTTTATTTAATAATTTAAAAAAACTAAAAAATTAATCAGCTTTGAAATGAAACCACCAGTGAAAACCAAAAGACTTCGTTTTAAAAAAAGATAAAAAAAGATTTTTTCCTGCATTTCATCCTGTCTTTGCAGATGAAGCTATTCACTACATGAAAACTAAATTTAAGAATATTTTATTTTTCTTCCTTTTTTTTTTTAAGTTTTGCCAAAATAAATTCATCTTGCTCCAGCTGACATCCAAAGACATATAAATAGAATGTGCTATGTAAAATATTTTAGCGAGAAGCAGATTGGCCTTCTAATATTAGCAGACTTCATTTTGTTGGTATTACCGTGGCACATGACATCATCTTGCCACCAGCATCCATTACCATTAAGGGTACAGCTTTTACCGACAGCTACTGTATATTAGGGGCAGGGGAACTCTCACAACTGTTCTGTCACTGACTACCTTTTAAACAGGCTCATAAGATAATTCAGGTTGGAAGAGCCCTCAGGAGGGCTCCAGTCCAACCACCTGCTCAAAGTGTAATGAGAATCTCTAAGGTATTGCCCAGTCAGTAAATTAATCCTCCCTCAGTTACCCTACATATATTTAGTCATTCATAAGCAGTGCTGAAGTTACAGTCAGAAATAGCTGTGATCACCATGTGGTATTTATTAGCAAGAATCATTTCTGAAAGGCTATCACAGTGTATGGAGGTCTCATAGGCTTCCCTGACAACAAATGTCTTTAGCAAAAAAATTCAGTAACTTGTTTCTCTTCATAAATTTCCAACCGACCTGTGGCTTTTTTTGTTTGTGCTGAGACAAAATGAAGTTTCCCTCACATTGTCCTTTCCTTTCCAGAGCTTTCCCCTTCTGCTTTTGAAGCTCTAGGCCACAGAACACCTCTTGCGTGGCACTCTGCCACGGCTTTGTGATAAACACACCAAAAACGTGTATATTCATAGCAAGTGGTGGCCATCTCCCAAGCGATCAATTCAATAACCAGATCTTAATAAGCTAACACGGGGAAGCAAATAGCAGCCTGTGTGATGTGGAGCTGAAAAGTGATGTTGTATGTGTGTCTAATCAAGCAGACATCAGCTGTGCGTTGCTCACTACCCCGCGCCTTGTGACTCCCACAGACTCGCAGCCACGGGCGATCGGCTAAGCAGCCGAGAACACCGAGATAAGCAGCTACCCCCATGAGCAGTCCCAGAGCAGTCAGAGGGGCTCTGCTCTTTGAAACGTCAGAGAGGTTCATAGCCTAGATCCATCTATGGTGGAAGCAACAGGCAAGGACTTACCAGAAGAGCCTGAAGCAGTGATATGAGACCTTTACCTTCAAACTGCTTTTTTAAAGTCCACTCTCTACCATTATGCAAAATACACTGTAGGGTCAGTAACAGAAAACCTCTTTTTCCACTATCTTAGCAGCACTATGTTTCTAAAAATGCTGCTCAGTCCTTTTTCTTTCCGGGATCACCAGTTACAATTATTTCAGTCTATCATCATCACCAAATACTGTGACAAACAGACTCTGAAATGACGGGGGACAGAACTTTTCAGATTTTTATTTCCAGATCAGCCAGTTGATTTTCCAAATTAATTTAGCCGTTCAGCCATTAATGACTAAAGCAGCAATTGATTTTGACTGCAGAGCCTTCTGGCAACTCTTGTTATCAGTCCAGTGCTGCAGCTAAGGGGGCTACCTGTATTGTAAACTTGGGCACTGATCTGTGGGCCGATAAACCAGGGGACAGCACATGAACAGCAGATGTTTTTTGGAGCAACAGAATCAACCCAAAAAGCTGACATAAAGGCCATTTTGTTCATATTTAGAAATTAGAAGCCACATAAACACAGGAATAAAGTTAGCTTATGTATTGGATCATGGTAAAAAACCCAGCTCTCTGGATTTTAATCAGTGGGGTAACTTTTTTTTTACATACTGGCTCAGGAGGAAGTGTTTTGTCCAACACAGATACAGGCAATATGGGCAATTTTTTTCAAGTTCAAGTCACTGGTTTACCAAACCAAATCCAATGAATGAATAATAGTTATTAAACAGAAACAAGAATTGGAACAAAATGTGTAGTGGATTGCTATGGTGTGCTATGGGTAAGGTTTCCGTAATAAGTAACTATTGCAGAACAAAAAAAAGCCCTGTTATGATGATTTTAATTTGAGAATGAGGTTTAGATATGTGACTGCATTTTAACAAGTTACAGAGGGTTTTTTTCTCCCCAACTCCTTTGCATAAAATTTTTCTTTAAGCAATAAAATTAATTTGAAGGATATAAATGAAAATGTCTCCATAGATACAGACATACTTACAACAGGAATGGAAAGAGTATGGACTGGAAAATAGGAGAATAAGTTCAGAAATTTCACGTAGCAGAGACCAGGCAATACCATCCATTTGCCTATGGTAGTGACTTTCTTTCACAAATGTCCTGTTCTACCCTAGGATCAGAGTTAAGACTATCTTGGTCCTCACTTTCCCAGAGCAGACAATGAAAATAAAAGACAGCTTCTGAGAATAAAAATTCCATTAAAAATTTGCAGTCTCTCTGAGACAAGAGGAACAAGGGTCATATAGTCTAACACAGTACAGAGAAGAACTAAGATCTCAAATATATCTGTAGCACCATCTAAAGATGAAATGACCTTCCCAATCCAATACTATTTAATAGGCCGACATGTTTCATGCCACCTTGTTTTAGGGTTGGAGTAATGTGGTCTGTCACCTGCACTAGATTATTTCTATTGGAAAAAATGTTTTTAAAATCATAGGAACCATATACTTAGCCATCAAGGAAGAGGAAAATATCGTAGCTGGTCATGCGTCCCCTGGAGAGAATCCCTGAGCCAAACTTGCCTTTATTATTATAGTAGGACTTTTTACATCAGCATGGAGGTGGAGAGAGAAAAAAAGAGGAAGGATTGTTTCAGTGTTTTCCCTCTGGCATTGTTGTTCTTCTGCAAAGGCATCTGAGCAGCATGAGTCCAAGCTATGTACGCACAGCAATGGCATCTATCGCTGAATGCAAAATCGTCATCGTTCCCAGGCCTGTAATTGCACTTCCTTGGAAATGACGAGTAAGCAGGTCACTAAAATATCCTGTAACACGCAGTATCTAACTGGGAAATGGGCTTTGACCGGCTGTTTTCTGTTTCTAAATATTTGGGGATTTGAAAGTTCAGCCTCAAGCACGCGTTCATCTGTGGCGGGTCAGCTGTCACTCGTAATACAAATCAAAAGATGATGGATGGCAGAACCTGCCCGGAAGTTCAATTCCTGCTACGGTCGTTCTGTCCGTAGTGACCACTTTTCCACACTCACCACATCACTTCGTTGGCTTGCCTTACCATAAGCATTTTTTACACATAAAAGGACATACATAGATGTGTATAAAACGTTCATCTACCAACTATAAAATTTCTCTGGTCTAAAGCTTTTCAACCGGCAGATTTGTTTATGTGCACTGTGCCTTCTGACATTATCACATTTCCCACTGCCACGTGAAAACAGAAAAAAAAATCAGAGCATCCTTGCTTTCATCCTGTACTGTACTGGTTGTGTTTCTGTAGATGAAGCTACAAAGCCTATATGTAGAAGAAGAGCTGGATGAATATTTCAAAACATATTTGTGAAAATATACTGATTAATTTCTCACTCAATTTCAGTTGCACCCTTGTGCCGCATCTACATTTATTTCATGAAAACATGCTGGTAGAAAAGTTTACTGGCAGGAATGTCTGTAGAAATAGTACATTTTACAAAAATATTTACAGTAAGCAAATTTTATATATGTAAGTACAAGTATTCACATAAACTTGACTCCTCCAGCAAAAGAAACAGAAATGTGACTGAATATATAACCAGTCAAAATAGCTCATGTTTAACTTGCAATAGCAAAGACTAGCAATAAAGTGTTCATAACCAAACTAGGGATAATGAATTATTATTAAAGTGATTAAACAAATAATTGCTGAACTACTACTACAGTCCACAGACATACTAACTCACAGGTTATTTTCAAGCAGAAAGGAAGGTGTCAAATGAAATAGGTCATTACATGAAATTCATCCAGCTCTGCCTTGTATATTAAATATCCAGCACCATGTGTGTAATTTTCTGAAGAGTCCAAAGACCAAAATCTGGAGAGGTTAATGTACTTCTCTACCAAGAAACGGTGCTTCAGCAGTGGCTCATCTGTGCAAAGCCCTATCCATAGAATGGTTTTTGTTTTCCTTCCATGGTAGCTCAAGTGTGTCTCAGTATTCTCTTGACGTAAATTATATTGCGATTATTTCAATCCTTCCAGTTGACAACTGACTTGATCTCGAACATATTCGCCTCCATTGGCTCAGTAACGCTGGCCTTGTTGTTGATCCTCTTCTTGGCAGTTGTGGTTTCAGTCATCGCTGCCAATAAACGGGCGACTCAAGGGACCTACAGCCCCAGCCGGCAGGAGAAGGAGGGATCCCGGGTAGAGATGTGGAACATGGTGCAGCCACCGCCAATGGAAAGACTGATTTAGAAGAAAGCACTCCTCCATCCTGGAAGATGGCTGAAAGGGGACAGTGTACCTATGTTAGATATGTTCATTTTCATTCTGATTCCAGGAATACTCACTATAAAGATTATGACGACTTTGGGCTTTCAATATTTTCAATATTTTTTCTTTTAAGTTCAATAACATTAAAATTCTTTTAGTATTTAAGTGAACCAATGCCATTTATCATTGTTTCGGACCAACCCGTCCAAGGACGACTTTTATTTGCACTGGAAACTCCAGCCTTGGTAATCAGCGTAGGCATTACAGACAGTAATGGCTCCGGGGATTCACATAAGTGCCTGTCTCGGATGCAACACAAATAACAGCTTCTCGTTCGTGTTTTCCTTTGACTGCCTAGCAATCACTGCTGCAGAAGACAATGCAGACAAATCAAATAAGCCTGTACAATAAAGACATTATAATTCTGTTATCAAAGGGTTTAGTACTAGAGCTGTGTCTCAGCATATCGACTTTCATCTCTTAATCAGGGATTAAAAGAAAGCTGTGTGAAAACTCTCCGAAATAAATGCTTCAAGTTTAATCGGTTTTCTTTCCTCCAGGTTCTCTCGTTTTATCTGCGGCCCCTCCACCTTCTACTGAAAAGAATTTCAGTTTCCACAAAAGCACGTATTTCTCTGAGTATAAAAGACCATGTCCTAAAATGTCCAGTAGGCACAATCTGACCTCGTAGGAGACATCAAATCTAAACATCCTAAACAAAATCTGTGTATCCAGACTACTGCCATTTTCTTAGTACAATATTACCTGATGGTCCATTTTAGAAAACTATTGCTTCTCACGTTGCAAAAATACATTGGCTGCCAAAAAGCATGCTCAAAAATGTTTCCCAAAGCTCATGGAAAAAACCAGGAAAGAGGCAGAAGTGGCCTACAGGTAAAGCACGGGCTTGGAAATAATTACGACAGACTCGGTGCTTCTGCTGGAGCTCAGACTTCTCATACGATCATGGGCAAATAAATTTTTATGCCTCAATTTTCCTCTTTTAAAACAGGGATAATCCCATTTAACTACCTTGTAAACCTCAGCAGCAAAAGGATTGCAACTGTTTGCTGAAAAAAAACCAAACGCGTAAAATGTAATGGAATAACAGGAGAAGTTTGGAAGAAATGTCGTAATGAAAGAGACATTTGAAAATCTTCAAGAAATTCAATGATCGTTCTTGTAGTAGGAAAGGATGTGCCAAAAATAAACCCAGGCCAAGGCGGGGTTTGAACTACAGAGGCAAATTTTAGCAGTAACTCATCCAGTTCATTTTCACATGTAGTCAAATTAAAGTGTAAGTATTGCTCCCACACAAACTGAACCCACAAGAGAGAGGCAACAGAATGGAAAGTCCATGATGGCATTTCTTTCTTCCTGCAGTTCAGCTTATATGTTCCCACAGTTGTGAAACACCCCAGATATAGGCATCAACCCCCAGATGGTTGTTCCAGGAGTTGCAAAACAGAGCACGCACATTCACTATCCAAGAGTTTAACTCATCTTTTTAATTAATGATCAATTCATAATTCATTTTGAATGAACCCCTTAAGGCATTACTGAATATCAATGTCACTACATTTATTTTTGTATTAGATGATTAGCAATAACTATGATAGTAAGCACATTCTGGATTTTTTGCAGTCCTCACAGATATCTTTCGAAACAAGGCGCTACAGAAAATGTGAGCGGATGGTAGGATTCAAGCCAAGTTGAAAGAGCAGAATGTAGTCACAAGGAAAATGCACAACAGATTTTATTCTAGCCCAATTTACAGCTTTACTACTGAAGCTTATTATTTTGAATGCAATCGTTGTTGTACAGATGCAGTTTAAATCCAGAGAGTTCAAATGGTAACCAAAGGAAAGAACGGAAAAATAAGTTACCAAACCGATGATGGCAGGTAAGAGATAGCAGTGATTCAGGGAAGATCTTTTTGAATCATGGCGTTATGTGGTAACGGATGTAATAGCTTTTAATTGAAACTCTTGGTTTAGCCCAGCATTTGCCCCTATGAGACACTACTAAGGAATAGTAAAAAAATACTAAAAAAAATAATACTAGTTTGTTAGGCATGATCATTTTTAGAAGGATAAGTAAATATGTGAAAAAAGAAGAAATTGATTCAGGCATACAGTTTGAGGTAGACACCGCCCAGCAAACGAGACAGCAAAGAGCAGCGCGTGAGGGTGAGAGACCGCAAGAGAAGCAGGAGTGATTTGGGCAGATTCTTACACACATCGATTTAGCCTCACCCAAAAAAAAGCTGCGAGAGACCCAAAGACAAGGCCACTTTCTAGACAGAGATGGCAAAGCGGGCAAAGACACAGGAACCTGTGGGAACAAGAGGGCAAGCGATGAGTAAGCGGGCAAGAAGAGTGTAAGGCTGCAGGCGGGAAGGGCTTGGGGGCAGAGAGCTCAGGCTGGGGGAATCCAGAAGCACCAACTGGGCACAAGTAGCAGAAGCAGCATTGAACTAGTAAAGCAGATGCAAGGAAGATGCTTCCACAAACCTGCTTGGTGTTCTCGGGTTTCTGGTCAATGATAATGGTTGTATGAGCAGAAAGGAGAAATAAAATTGATAGAAATCTCAGTGAATAGCAGAGATGGGGAAAGAAAAACAGAGCTTAAGTCAATTCAGAAGGATGGTTATAATAAAGATCTAACTTTGAAGTTCGCCCTTGTTTGAGCAGAAGGTTGGACTAGATGACTTCAGCAGGTCCCTTCCAGACTAAATTATTATATGATTCAAAGAAAAAGGACAAAAGAGAGAAAGCAGCTGAAGATGGAGGCAGTCTGCATGGAGAACTAACTTGAAGGAAAGCATTATTGTTCAGAGTGAAAGAGCAAGAATAAGGAAGTGGCTGGAAAGTAATTCTGCTCTTCTCAGTGGTTTGACTTTCTGGATAAAATTTTGGAGACAGTAGAAAAACAATCTGTACAGAGGTAATAAAATATTTGAGAAAGTGTTGCCACACAGAGGATCTATAGGGCTGAGCAAGATACCCAGGAACATGTACAGATGAAGGATGAGAAGATGAAAGCCTGAAGAGTTTTCATACAGACCAAAGAGAGCTCTGGAGGAATATGCTCCTAAAGAATTAAAGAGACACCCATAAAAGCACAAGAAAGGGAAAATCTCACAGTGAAATACGAGTGTGGTTTGTAGAAGGTAAGTCAAGGAGACAGAAGGCAGGGGAAAAACCTTTAAACTAAGATTAGAGTAAATCGTAAGTGATTGCTGTCAGTCTCAGTGGAAAGGAAACGATAAAAATAAGAGTGGTGAAAATTCAGGCAGAAGTGAGAGAAGAAAAGGAAATGCAAGTGGATGGCACTTGAGGAAGGTGGAGGCAAAAGCTGGATCGCAGCAAGGGCGAAGCTGGGCTTTCGTAGCAGTGAGGCCACAGGGAAGGAGGGAGGATGCCGGTGAGTCAGGAACGAGAATTACCCACCGAAGCAGGTCTGTGTAAGATAACTTAGAGGGAGCATGTTTTATTGCAAATAGGGATTAAAATGTGAAATATTCAAAACTCTGTTTATGATCTTATAAGAAACAAACAAGAAAAGGCCCAGAAGGCACAAATGTCAGTTCTAAATACACTTTCTGAAAAGCCGAATTAAAAAAGCAACATCCAAAGAAGGCAGGGAGGCAGATGCTCCAGCTGGAAAAACTCAATGGCAGCCTGGAGAAGCACAAAAAGTCCCAAAGCCGTCGCTATAATAACATGCTATAGAGACCGTGAAACGCGTGGTTAGGAAGACTGACCCTTCCGGGCCATATCTCAACCAGGGAACAACAGTTAAAAGGAAAGAGCATACATTATAAAGAGTGTCTAATACCATCCTTGCTGAAATTTAAACCACAGATTAAGACTGATATAGCAGATGTCAAGCTCTTTACTGCTTCTCAGCCCAGGGTTGTAATAAAATGCATATAGAAGCACAGACATTCAGGGAGGAGCAATAACATTTAAGAGTTGTGGACAGCATTTGTGCTGCTATAAGGAAAAAACTAATCAAGTTTGGCTTCTGATTTCCCAAAAAGCACTGATAACCTCCATTAATATGGAGGTATCTCCACGCAGAAGACTTAAAATATCTCAAAATTACATTTGTTTATTCTATCTCGCCATTTGGCTCAAAAGCTGAAAGTAAAATAGTTTATTCATTATCACTTGCAACCTATCCATTAAAGAAACAAATGCACAATATACTCCCACACCTTACACACTTAAACTTTCTCTTCATGTTTAATAGTCATCTACACAGAAAGAGAAGGTGCTAAGTTAGAGCACATGATCTGCTCTGCACCAAATTCCCCTGAAGATACTCAGAAGCAGGGGAAGGATGAAGCAACTTATTCCCCTGTCACAGTCCATTCCCTTTTCCCTTGGAAGGAGGTGACATCCAGCCTGTGAAACAGTGAGGAGTACGTTCAGAGTCCCAGGAATATTTACAGTAGGCAGAATACAAATATTGCAGCTGGAATTTGGCCAGCTCAGAATGATCATAGTGTATCACTGCATTATGTGCCTTCTCCATTTTATGTAAAATTAACTGTTCCTTCTCTGTATGTACATACTCTGTATGTAGCTTAGATGGTGTATTCATATTACTATTTTGCTGTGTACAGGATCAAAATGACCAATAAATACGGATTATATCGAGCCACATGCAACCTATTTTTTTTGCTTTATGGGATTATTTCATCATGCATTTACAAAGGAAATTATCCCCAGGCCAGAACTATATTTGCAGTTTAAAAAGTCAAATTTGCCATTTGGAATCAAGTGATCAAGAAACATTTTCCATACTTGGAAATGAGATGAATGTGCTTTGTGCTGTGGTCGGGGCTGCCAGCCTCAGCATTGCAATCCGTACCATCTGCTGACTACAACGCCAACTGATAGTCCTGTGCCCATCAAAGGGAGGTGTTTTGTGCCAGGTCCCAAGGTGGCATGAATCACTACAGCTTCACTGGAGCTAATTCATACAAGCTGAGAATCACATGCTCTGTTTTTTAAATTAACTGCTGTCTTTCCAGCACTGTGGATGAGCGCAGGCAGAAACATGGCAGAGCAGTAAGAATTTTCTTCACTTGATGTAAGTCCCATTTTCACAAAGGGCTTCCTGCTCACTTCAGAAGTTTCTCTCTTACTTTTCCATAAAGATCAACAACCTCAGAAACCAAGAGTCCTATTGTCCCAAAGGCATCAGCTAGTTGTGACTGAAAGGGTCCCCTCGGCGTTCAGCCATACCAATGCTTGCAGTTGTGCTGCAAGCTCCCCTCCGGTCCGGCTTGCCGTGACGGCATCCCTCCAGGTAAGACAGATTTAAGACAAACCAAACACTATTCCTTCACTTTCACGTGAAGCAATGCCCAACCCTGCCCGATGGCCATCTTAGCAGCGGACTTCCTGGATAGCACAGAGCATTGTAGAGGCAGCACTAAGAAGAAACCGCTAGCAACAGTAAGAAGATGGGCGCCAGCCCATTCTGCCTCACTTCCGGTCACTTCCCATCTCTACAAAATCTCTCTTTCCCAGCTGAGGTTTGCCATTCCCACACCTCTGTCCTCTGACCCTCTGGGAAGGGAGACCTGCTCAGCCCAGCCCTCTAAAGGACTGTCAGGAAGGTAAGTAGGTTGCTACGAATTCTCTTAGCAAGAATAGCTCATTTTGCAGAAATGGTACATCTAGGACAGTAGGTGAACACGACCTTTTGGGGGAGAAATTATGTTCTCCGCATGTTGGCGTGCAACCGACCAACTCAGCCAGCAGAGCTGTTCTGCATCCAGAGCAGGGCACTTAGAGCACCGCCAAATAATCACAGGGTACAATTTGGTGAATCCAAATACACCACATTGAGGAATTACTATTATCTCCTCCTTTGATAAGTGTGTATCAGCCAGTACCGCCCCATCACATATTCCCCGTGAGGAACTCTGTTCCAGGGGCTATATTAAGCATCGTTAGTTGTTTTTAAACAACCGTTCAATTTTTGTGTTTTCAGAAGTTTAAATAAAAGTGTATTTATTCTTCAAAAGCACATGTTAACGCAGGAGAATCCAAGTGTGTCAAGGGGACTTCTGGGGAAGTCTATTTCACTGCTTAAATCAGGAATACCTCTTAAGCCTGAACCTGAGGAACATCTCAAAAACCATGCAAGTCATGCTTTGCCATTATTTTAGTAATGGATGCTGTAAGACCTCGCTCTCCCAAGCAATTAACACTGATGATCATGATCTGACCTTGTGGGTTTTAAATAGAAAACATTGCTTTTCTGTGTTCTCTGGAAGATGAACACCCCACCACCAAGGATTTGTTTCATGATGCCGCAAGGAAGCTCGAGAATTCTTACCTGTTTCAACAAAATACGATTTTCTTTCCTGTTCAGTACAACTGAGTGATTTGAAATTTTGGTAGTAGATGACTTACAGCTATGCAGCCACGCTAGTTTTCCAGCCGTGACAGGCCACTCTCAGCAGAGGGCTCTGAGATGGGGAATCCTCTCCCTTCCGAGGTCTCCAAAACTCATGCCTCCTGGCCCTTGAGGAAGCAAGAAAGCATCTGGCCCATCCAGCTTTCTGGTCAATGAGAAGCTAAGCCACAATTTATTGTCATTGTCTGTGTCTGAAGTCTGGCTAGTGATTATTGTTCAAACAGATGCTAATTAATAATAAACATCATCTAAATTACGGTATTAAATAAAGAACATAGTTGATACGCTTTTTTAAATGGCGATAATAAAGTCCCGCAGCAGAAAGCTTGTCTCCAGATAAGAGACAGCTAAGTCTTTCCCAGCCAAACATTTCTGTACTACGTTTGATTTAACATAAGCCCCGAGTCTCCTGCAAGTCTCGCTGCAGGACAAACCTTACACGTGTAATGTCACATAATGTCAGGAATCACAGATCAGAGGATTTTGGCCAAGTTCCTTTTCCTGTGCTATTCAATCACTTCTCAGCTAAAGAAAACTGACACCTCCGAAAACAATTCAAAAAAAGAGCATCAGATTAGACGTTATAAGTCAATAAAGTTGAACAGCGAGTAGCTGACAACACTAAAATTTTGCCTATTGCAAAACGTCACAGTTGAATGAATGGATGGGGCTTTCATGCCCCACTGAAGCATGCACAGGCTTCAAACTACTGGCATGTGTCAAGATGCTGCAAAACCTAACATTTATAAGAGAGACATCTGGTGTGCATTTATTGGGAGCAGAGTAAGGTCTTGTTTAAATTGCACACATGAATTTGATGTGGAGAGCGGGCGATACCCTATGCCTCACGGTAAAAAGCATGTTTTAACCTAAACTCCTCCATCTATAATGCATGCCACGAGGTGTGAAGACCTCTTGCACATTGAAAAGCCGGAGCATAAATTATGAATCAAGGCACAGGTGGAGTCCTGAAGGCCAGAGTTCTCAGTTCAGTGGTGATTTTTCTAGGTTTAGGTTCCTTCAAATGATATTTATGGAATAAAAATCTATTGGAGATTTTATATTGTAACCGATTTGAGCAGATTTGTTATATTTTGACTTGGTTTCACAAAAGTTGTTTTTAATTTCTGCTTTTATCAGGCTGCGATTTTTCTTTCCCTGAAATAATTTGGCAAAGCAATTACATTTACCATCAATTCATCTAACATTGTCAAACACCAGCAAGACTGACATGTCCAAATCATGACTTTAAATCATCTTTTTTGATCAGAGAAAAACAACACAGCCCTTCATCTGGTTTTATGCTCTTCATGGCACTGTTTAATGCATGACATTTTTCTCAGCTCAATATTGTGTATGACCTTTCAGATTTCACCTGTAGTTTCAGCAAAAGTGCAATTTTCATTGGCATGTATTGTAATAACTAGCGATGACAAAAATGTGTGTTTCCAATTTAAACCCACTTAGCTTCATTTGGCACCTGCCCTAAACTTTACTTGGCAGTAGAAATTCAGAAACAGTGACAGCAACGTAGGAGTGAGAGCAAACCGAAAGGGCAGGCTCTGCACGGCAATCTTAATCATACGCGACCGTTTGGGCCGCGAGCCTTTTTCACCTGTTCGCACAGCTATTTGCACCGCAGTGTGTTTGCAGTGTACAAGTAGTCACAGCGTAGGGCAGCCTCCGGTTAAATAGCTGCTTTCTGTCCCGCAAAATTAATAACTTAATGTCTTCCATGCAGCCAGTACAAGGTATTAACAGAATTTGAGGTGTTACCCCTAAGTGATTTCACAGTCTTTAGGCAGATTAGAAAAGCATAGGTCTGCAGGGAAGATGTGTGGGGTGTTTCCACGTATTTTTGCTGCAAGTGTAAAACAGCTTAAACAATTAAATGCGGCTTTAGCTGCCCGTAATCATCTCCTCAGCAAGCAGGCAGACGATGCCCAAATGACAAGCTGTGCGCATCCAGTGGTGACAGGGCACCCTGCCTGTACCACAAGCCAGTTCGAGACCAGCCAGGAACCCAGGCGTTATTTCGGAGTAAAAAGCTCCGGGCTCTCCCCTCAGGCGGCCTACGGCACTGCTGTTCGAACACTGTTTCAGGCCCTGGACGCCATGACCGAGGAAGATCCACAGGAGTCACCTCGACGCAGGCCCCGATGACAGAGCAGAGCAAGAGCGAACCAGAAGAGCACGAGGTGCACCGCTCCTCTTCCTCGGTTTTGGCAGCGCACCCTCCTGTGGCGGTGACCCCAGCTGTCCCAGAGATTAAAGTATTTCCTTGGGCACATAATTATGTCAAGTGAGGATTGTTTAAAGTAAATCAGCAGCTTGACACTTTCCTTCTTAACTGCATAAGGCTTCAGCGTCCAGTTGAACTAGCCCGGTGCCTAAGCGTTTTCCTTCCGAGGGATCTGTCCCAGACCCCAGACAACTACGTCAAACCCAACCCCAGGGAGAGGGAGGCTCTACCAGGCTTTTGCATGAGAAATGAGCCCGACAGAGAAGATGCAGATCTGCCTTTCGGGGGTGACCCTGTGCTGGCACAAGCGATTAAACCAGCCCAAGAAAAGATCATTCCAGTTCAAAACTGTGGGTAACAGTGACCGCCGGGCAGAAAAATGTGTGGATGTGCTCAAGACCCGCATGGACTAGATTAGCCTGTGTTTGTCACTCAATCCTCGGATGTATTTTTCTCATGTAGCCTGCTGAGATGTAGAAGTCGTTTGTCAAATTTTCTGACATTGGCAAGAAAAGAAAGAAGGGGAAAAAAAGCAATTACACAGGTACTGGTCTGTTGACATTTAAAATGAGACAATGATGAGCATAAATAAAAAAAAGGTTAAAAAAAATCCTGGGCCAGCAACCCAAAGGACCAAAGACAAATCACAAAATAGGATGCAACTAATTAGGCTGAAATGCCAACAATGTTCAGTATATCGTTCAAAGTATCCGCTGTGTCAGACTGCTACTGTGACCCCCAGTTCAAATATGCCAAGGGGAAATGTAGAAAAGGACTGAATCGGATAAGTTAAATACAAATATTTTAAAATGACATTTTAATTTCTACCTCACCATTTTAACATTTTCAAAATCGTTAAATAAGCATGTCGCCTATTCTCAGAGCAGGCCAAATGTCAGGTGTTTGTATGTATTATTCAGCTGAACATTTTAAGTACATAATCCTTCTCATTGCTAAACAGGTGGTATTATACTAACAGGTTATTTTCTTAAAAGGAACAGTGAATAGAAAACTGCTGATACTGTACAACGTTACATTATTGAATGTGGAGCCAGTGCTAATACGGAACTGAACAAAGGTTTGCAGGGAGGACGGGGGGAGCAGGCAGCCACAACTTTCTGCTGTACCTATGACTTCAGGGCAGTGGTCTCAGAAGTAATCTACCACAATTTAAATTAAGTCACCAATGCTAAACCACTCTCTAAAAAAGCTCCAGAAGTTTTAAGACGAGCACGTCAAGGCTAAAACCCGAAAGTCAAAACTGGTTTTTAATATTTGGCCTTTGAACAGTCCAGGCTGAGAAAAGCACCCTCTGCCCATCTCGAACACAGAGAAATGTTTCTCTTCATCATTTAGGAAGTGTCTTAAGATAAACCAAATGAAGTGATTTTATACCAGGATAAAAATACTCACCTTGGAAAGTGTATTAGTTGAGCTATTCATAGAACTATACATACCTGAAAAACAAACTTCTGTAGGCAAATGAGTCTTGTGTAAGCTCTACATGGCAGAGTACATCTTTGCTGTGTCTCATCCATGATACTGAGTATTTTGCAGGACTTAACAATTAAAAACAGGTGACAGATCTAAAAGGAAAAGGTTTGCAACCAAATTGATAGATTCTTTGTAGCCCATGTTGTACCTTTCTTTTTTTGCTGTGTGTTGGGTTTTATGGCTGTTTTGTTCCCCATGTTTCAGTGATAATTATTTGAGGGAAGAAGTAGACCTGAAAAAAGAAAGTCAGTGGAGCAGTATGCCGTCAGGAACCTGGCCCTTTGACTTTCAGGAGAAATGTGAAATAGGCAGCCACAGAAAGGAAATTATATATGGCCCATAGCATATTCCAAATGTGCTTCCCAAACTTTGCTTTTAGAACTAGCACTTGTTTATGTTTCATACAGAATTTGTAACAGGATTGACAACCTCTTGGGTTTTAAAGCTTAAGAAGCTGCTAGCATTTTTTCTGACTGATGAAAATCTGCAGACTGACTCTGCTTTATCTGAATACCAGCAAACCCACATCATGACTTCAGGCATTGCTTAGGTTTTTGTTGTTGTTGTTATCGCTTGTCACATCAAATAAAAATCTAAATCCATGCATTTGATAAAGTTACTTTTCATTTTGTGAACACGAGGTTAACACACAGTGAGTTCTGGAAAGAAAATGAAATGCTTTGTCCATCATTCAGGTGTGGCTGCAGCTGCACTGTGTAAAAGTATCTTGCAAAAGCAATATTCTCAGCTGCTTTTGAAGCACAACCAACCAAGAAGCTACTAATGAATAGGAGTGTTTATGACTTCTCCTAAACAAGTCCCCAACAAGACACTGCTTTGAGTTAGATTTTTCCCTCAAATGCCACAACTGTTAATAACATGCCAGCTTTCATGCTCAGGGTGCTACCATGTGACTGGTACACCAAAGCCCTCTGAAATAATTCATTTTTCACAGACGCTTGGTATAGCTGTATCGACAGGAACAGTCCTGCTGTATCACCTGGGTAAAGTTTGCCAACTTAGACTAACTTGTCTTATTACCTCCTCTTTTTCGATCCTTTCTCATGCTTAGGTTTGAAAGAACTTACTGAACTGCAACATCCACAGAGAGCAAGCTGCACCCCACTCTCAGTGCCCTGAGATAACAAACTAAGGAAAGGAGGCAAACTTAACCTGAAAGACTTGATCTTCATACTTGCTCACTCCTTCTGCAAAAAATTAAAGGTATCTACATTTTTACAATGTCCTCCATTGGCTCATAAGCTGGACCTGTGACAAGAGGTTCATTGCCACAGCCCTCTGTTTTAAGAGCTGAACAAATATGTGGGCATGTCTACTGGCAAAATGAAGAAATGACTCAAGATGTGCTATGCTTAATCTAGCAGTGAAGATCCCTGCGCTACCAGCCTTCACAGCTTGTATCCCTCTGCTAGCTACAGCAAGCTGGTACAAGTCTAACAGCAAGTGTTAAAATCACACCCTCATTGTTTTGCATGAATATAATTTGTAATTTTTTCATCAGTTGTGGATTGAGTATATCAATATGGAAACCACAGTCTCTATGGTTTGTCTGCATAAGATATCAAAATGCTTTTAATTTAGAAGAGTGAATCACAGATCAGACTATACTGAATCGCCATTTAATATAAAATCCTAACTGAATTATAGTTACACATTTGCATAAAATGACTCAGCAAAGCAACTATATTAAAAAGCTAAGTCATATCTGATAACACATTCACGATGTGTTATTGTTTTACGTGTTACTTAGCCTGCCTAAGTTACGAATAAGCCATACCTTCGTCTTCATCCGGGATCACCACCGAAGCCAAGAGGTGCTTCTGCAGCAGCCCCTCCCCGC